>NW_023994718.1:67500-243117 GCF_015586225.1 Lucilia sericata | reverse complement strand
AGGACTTTTATGTTTCACTCAAAAATTAAATTTTTGTTGGGAAATTAAAGTGATCACAGATATTCTTTGTTTTTGCCCTAGAGCCTCTAGTTTAGCCAGAAAATGGACTTTTATGTTTTCACTCAAAAATTAAATTTTTGTGGGAAATTAAAGTGATCACAGATATTCTTTCTTTTTGCCCTAGAGCCTTTAGTTTAGCCAGAAAATGGACTTTTATGTTTTCACTCAAAAATTTTTTTGTTGGGAAATTAAAGTGATCACAGATTTTCTTTGTTTTTGCCCTAGAGCCTTAGTTTAGCCAGAAAATGGACTTTTATGTTTTCACTCAAAATTCAATTTTTTGGGAAATTAAAGTGATCACAGATATTCTTTGTTTTGCCCTAGAGCCTTAGTTTAGCCAGAAAATGGACTTTTATGTTTTCACTCAAAAATTAATTTTGTTGGGAAATTAAAGTGATCACAGATTTCTTTGTTTTTGCCCTAGAGCCTTTAGTTTAGCCAGAAAATGGACTTTTATGTTTTCACTCAAAAATTAATTTTTGTTGGGAAATTAAAGTGATCACAGATTTTCTTTGTTTTTGCCCTAGAGCCTTTAGTTTAGCCAGAAAATGGACTTTTATGTTTTCACTCAAAAATTAATTTTTGTTGGGAAATTAAAGTGATCACAGATTTTCTTTGTTTTTGCCCTAGCCTCTAGTTTAGCCAGAAATGGACTTTTATGTTTTCACTCAAAATTAATTTTTGTGGGAAATTAAAGTGATCACAGATTTTCTTTCTTTTTGCCCTAGAGCCTTTAGTTTAGCCAGAAAATGGACTTTTATGTTTTCACTCAAAAATAATTTTTTGTGGGAAATTAAAGTGATCACAGATTTTCTTTTTTTTGCCCTAGCGCCTTTAGTTTAGCCAGAAAATGGACTTTTATGTTTTCACTCAAAAATTCAATTTTTGTTGGGAAATTAAAGTGATCACAGATTTTCTTTCTTTTTGCCCTAGCCTTTAGTTTAGCCAGAAAATGGACTTTTATGTTTTCACTCAAAAATTCGATTTTTGGGAAATTAAAGTGATCACAGATTTTCTTTCTTTTTGCCCTAGAGCCTTTAGTTTAGCCAGAAAATGGACTTTTATGTTTTCACTCAAAAATTCATTTTTGTTGGGAAATTAAAGTGATCACAGATTTTCTTTTTTTTGCCCTAGAGCCTTTAGTTTAGCCAGAAAATGGACTTTTATGTTTTCACTCAAAAATTCGTTTTTGTGGGAAATTAAAGTGATCACAGATTTTCTTTCTTTTGGCCCTAGGCCTTAGTTTAGCCAGAAAATGGACTTTTATGTTTTCACTCAAAAATTCGTTTTTGGGAAATTAAAGTGATCACAGATTTTCTTTTTTGCCCTAGAGCCTTAGTTTAGCCAGAAAATGGACTTTTATGTTTTTTTTTTTGGGAAATTAAAGTGATCACAGATTTTCTTTTTTTTGCCCTAGAGCCTTTAGTTTAGCCAGAAAATGGACTTTTATGTTTTCATCTCAAAAATTCGTTTTTGGTGGGAAATTAAAGTGATCACAGATTTTCTTTTTTTTGCCTAGAGCCTTTAGTTTAGCCAGAAAATGGACTTTTATGTTTTCACTCAAAAATTGTTTTTGGTGGAAATTAAAGTGATCACAGATTTTCTTTCTTTTGCCCTAGAGCCTTTAGTTTAGCCAGAAAATGGACTTTTATGTTTTCACTCAAAAATTATTTTTGGGAAATTAAAGTGATCACAGATTTTCTTTCTTTTTGCCCTAGAGCCTTTAGTTTAGCCAGAAAATGGACTTTTATGTTTTCACTCAAAAATTTTTTTTGTTGGGAAATTAAAGTGATCACAGATTTTCTTTCTTTTTGCCCTAGAGCCTTAGTTTAGCCAGAAAATGGACTTTTATGTTTTCACTCAAAAATTCAATTTTTGTTGGGAAATTAAAGTGATCACAGATTTTCTTTCTTTTTGCCCTAGAGCCTTTAGTTTAGCCAGAAAATGGACTTTTATGTTTTCACTCAAAATTAAGTTTTTGGTGGGAAATTAAAGTGATCACAGATTTTCTTTGTTTTTGCTCTAGAGCCTCTAGTTCAGCCAGAAAATGGACTTTTACGTTTTCACTCAAAAATTCAATTTTTGTTGGGAAATTAAAGTGATCACAGATTTTCTTTGTTTTTGCTCTAGAGCCTTTAGTTTAGCCAGAAAATGGACTTTATGTTTCGCTCAAAATTTCAATTTATATTGGGAAATTAAAGTGATCACAGATTTTCTTTGTTTTTGCCCTAGAGCCTTTAGTTTAGCCAGAAAATGGACTTTTATGTTTTCACTCAAAAATTAAGTTTTTGGTGGGAAATTAAAGTGATCACAGATTTTCTTTCTTTTTGCCCTAGAGCCTTTAGTTTAGCCAGAAAAATGGACTTTTAATGTTTCACTCAAAAATTAAGTTTTTGGTGGGAAATTAAAGTGATCACAGATTTTCTTTGTTTTTGCTCTAGAGCCTTTAGTTCAGCCAGAAAATGGACTTTTACGTTTTCCACTCAAAAATTCAATTTTGTTGGGAAATTAAAGTGATCACAGATTTTCTTTTGTTTTTGCTCTAGAGCCTTTAGTTTAGCCAGAAAATGGACTTTATATGTTTTCGCTCAAAATTTCAATTTATATTGGGAAATTAAAGTGATCACAGATTTTCTTTGGTTTTGCCCTAGAGCCTTAGTTTAGCCAGAAAATGGACTTTTACATTTTCACTCAAAAATTAAGTTTTTGGTGGGAAATTAAAGTGATCACAGATTTTCTTTGTTTTTGCCCTAGAGCCTTAGTTTAGCCAGAAAATGGACTTTTATGTTTTCACTCAAAAATTAAGTTTTTGGTGGGAAATTAAAGTGATCACAGATTTTCTTTCTTTTTGCCCTAGAGCCTTTAGTTAGCCAGAAAATGGACTTTTATGTTTTCACTCAAAAATTAAGGTTTTGGTGGGAAATTAAAGTGATCACAGATTTTCTTGTTTTTGCTCTAGAGCCTTTAGTTCAGCCAGAAAATGGACTTTTACGTTTTCACTCAAAAATTCAATTTTTGTTGGGAAATTAAAGTGATCACAGATTTTCTTTGTTTTTTGCTCTAGAGCCTTTAGTTTAGCCAGAAAATGGACTTTTATGTTTTCGCTCAAAATTTCAATTTATATTGGGAAATTAAAGTGATCACAGATTTCTTTGTTTTTGCCCTAGAGCCTTTAGTTTAGCCAGAAAATGGACTTTTACATTTTCACTCAAAAATTAAGTTTTTGGTGGGAAATTAAAGTGATCACAGATTTTCTTTGTTTTTGCCCTAGAGCCTTTAGTTTAGCCAGAAAATGGACTTTTATGTTTTCACTCAAAATTACGTTTTTGGTGGGAAATTAAAGTGATCACAGATTTTCTTTGTTTTTCATCTAGAGCCTTTAGTTTAGCCAGAAAATGGACTTTTATGTTTCCACTCAAAAATTCATTTTTTGCTGGGAAATTAAAGTGATCACAAATTTTCTTTGTTTTTGATCTAGAGCCTTTAGTTTAGCCAGAAAAAAAACCTTAATGTTTTCACTCAAAAATTCCATTTTTGTTGGGAAATTAAAATGATCACAGATTTTCTTTGTTTTTGCCCTAGAGCCTTTAGTTTAGCCAGAAAATGGACTTTTATGTTTTCGCTCAAAAATTCCATTTTTGTTGGGAAATTAAAGTGATCACAGATTTTCTTTGTTTTTGCCCTAGAGCCTTTAGTTTAGCCAGAAATGGACTTTTATGTTTCACTCAAAAATTACGTTTTTGGTGGGAAATTAAAGTGATCACAGATTTTCTTTGTTTTTGCTCTAGAGCCTTTAGTTTAGCCAGAAAATGGACTTTTACGTTTTCACTCAAAAATTAAATTTTTGTTGGGAAATTAAAGTGATCACAGATTTTCTTTGTTTTTGCCCTAGAGCCTTTAGTTTAGCCAGAAAATGGACTTTTATGTTTTCACTCAAAAATTAAGTTTTTGGTGGGAAATTAAAGTGATCACAGATTTTCTTTGTTTTTGCCCTAGAGCCTTTAGTTTAGCCAGAAAATGGACTTTTATGTTTTCACTCAAAAATTCAATTTTGTTGGGAAATTAAAGTGATCACAGATTTTCTTTCTTTTTGTCCTAGGGCCTCTAGTTTTGCCAGAAAATGGACTTATATGTTTTTCACTAAAAAATTCAATTTTTGTTGGGAAATTAAAGTGATCACAGATTTTCTTTCTTTTTGCCCTAGCGCCTTTAGTTTAGCCAGAAAATGGACTTTTATTTTTTCACTCAAAAATTAAGTTTTTATTGGGAAATTAAAGTGATCACCGGTTTTCTTTCTTTTTGCCCTAGAGCCTTTAGTTTAGCCAGAAAATGGACTTTTATGTTTTCGCTCAAAATTAAATTTTTGTTGGGAAATTAAAGTGATCACAGATTTTCTTTCTTTTGCCCTAGAGCCTTTAGTTTAGCCAGAAAATGGACTTTTATGTTTTCACTCAAAAATTCAATTTTTGTTGGGAAATTAAAGTGATCACAGATTTTCTTTCTTTTTGTCCTAGGGCCTCTAGTTTTGCCAGAAAATGGACTTATATGTTTCACTAAAAAATTCAATTTTTGTTGGGAAATTAAAGTGATCACAGATTTTCTTTCTTTTTGTCCTAGGGCCTCTAGTTTTGCCAGAAAATGGACTTTTATGTTTTCACTAAAAAATTCTATTTTTGTTGGGAAATTAAAGTGATCACAGATTTTCTTTCTTTTTGCCCTAGAGCCTTTAGTTTAGCCAGAAAATGGACTTTTATGTTTTCGCTCAAAAATTCCATTTTTGTTGGGAAATTAAAGTGATCACAGATTTTCTTTGTTTTTGCCCTAGAGCCTTTAGTTTAACCAGAAAATGGACTTTTATGTTTTCACTCAAAAATTCCATTTTGTTGGGAAATTAAAGTGATCACAGATTTTCTTTCTTTTTGCCCTAGAGCCTTTAGTTTAGCCAGAAAATGGAATTTTATGTTTTCACTCAAAAATTAAGTTTTTGGTGGGAAATTAAAGTGATCACAGATTTTCTTTGTTTTTGCTCTAGAGCCTTTAGTTTAACCAGAAAATGGACTTTTATGTTTTCACTCAAAAATCAAATTTTTGTTGGGAAATTAAAGTGATCACAGATTTTCTTTGTTTTTGCCCTAGAGCCTCTAGTTTAGCCAGAAAATGGACTTTTATGTTTTCACTCAAAAATTAAATTTTTGTTGGGATATTAAAGTGATCACAGATTTTCACTCAAAAATTCAATTTTTTTTGGGAAATTAAAATGATCCCAGATTTTCTTTATTTTTGCCCTAGAGCCTTTAGTTTAGCCAGAAAATGGACTTTTACGTTTTCACTCAAAAATTAAATTTTGTTGGGAAATTAAAGTGATCACAGATTTTCTTTGTTTTTGCCCTAGAGCCTTTAGTTTAGCCAGAAAAAGGACTTTTACGTTTTCACTCAAAAATCCAATTGTTGTTGGGAAATTAACTAACTAACTAACTAACTAACTAACTAACTAACTAAGGGCGGGTTTCTTACTACTCAGTTAAACTAGGCTTAACTTGCTGTTAGATTAAACTCGGAACAAATTTAGGGCGGACTTTAATCGATGATTGTGTTTTTCAGTTATGGATTTATGTTCAGTTAACTTTGTTAGTATTGCCAACTTTTCACTCAAAAACATAAACAATGAACAGCTGTTTTTTGCAAATAATACTTTTGTAAAATGAAAAATTTTGGAAAATTGTTAAATAAACATTTAAAACAATAATAAATAAAACAAAACAAATCAGAATATTGCAATTTACTTAAAATATTAAGTTTTGTTCTTCCGAAATCATTGTTTCATTGTTTTTGTTAATTGTGTCTTCTCACTTATAACTTAAGTTTAATTGGCCAATAACACTCAGTTAAACTAAGATAATAAGTAACGTTACTGTTTACTGAAAAACACAAAACATATATTAAACTAGGTTTAAACAAAGAATGTAGATTATCTTTAATCTGAAAAAACCCGCCCTAACTAACTAACTAACTAACTAATTAACTACTAACTAACTAACTAACTAACTAACTAACTAACTAACTAACTAACTAACTAACTAACTAACTAACTAACTAACTAACTAACTAACTAACTAACTAACTAACTAACTACTAACTACTAACTAACTAACTAACTAACTAACTAACTAACTAACTAACTAACTAACTAACTAACTAACTAACTAACTAACTAACTAACTAACTAACTAACTAACTAACTAACTAACGAACTAACTAACTAACTAACTAACTAACTAACTAACTAACTAACTAACTAACTAACTAACTAACTAACTAACTACTAACTAACTAACTAACTAACTACTAACTAACTAACTAACTAACTAACTAACTAACTAACTAACTAACTAACTAACTAACTAACTAACTAACTAACTAACTACTAACTAACTAACTAACTAACTAACTAACTAACTAACTAACTAACTAACTAACTAACTAACTAACTAACTAACTAACTAACTAACTAACTAACTAACTAACTAACTAACTAACTAACTAACTAACTAACTAACTAACTAACTAACTAACTAACTAACTAACTAACTAACTAACTAACTAACTAACTAACTAACTACTAACTAACTAACTACTAACTAACTAACTAACTAACTAACTAACTAACTAACTAACTAACTAACTAACTAACTAACTAACTAACTAACTAACTAATAACTAACTACTAACTAACTAACTAACTAACTAACTAACTAACTAACTAACTAACTAACTAACTAACTAACTAACTAACTAACTAACTAACTAACTAACTAACTAACTAACTACTAACTAACTAACTAACTAACTAACTAACTAACTAACTAACTAACTAACTAACTAACTAACTAACTAACTAACTAACTAACTAACTAACTACTAACTAACTAACTAACTAACTAACTACTACTAACTAACTAACTAACTAACTAACTAACTAACTAACTAACTAACTAACTAACTAACTAACTAACTAACTAACTAACTAACTAACTAACTAACTAACTAACTAACTAACTAACTACTAACTAACTAACTAACTAACTAACTAACTAACTAACTAACTAACTAACTAACTAACTAACTAACTAACTAACTAACTAACTAACTAACTAACTAACTAACTAACTAACTAACTAACTAACTAACTAACTAACTAACTACTAACTACTACTAACACTAACTAACTAACTAACTAACTAACTAACTAACTAACTAACTACTAACTACTAACTAACTAACTACTAACTAACTAACTAACTAACTAACTAACTAACTAACTAACTACTAACTAAACTAACTAACTAACTAACTAACTACTAACTAACTAACTAACTAACTACTACTAACTAACTAACTAACTAACTAACTAACTAACTAACTAACTAACTAACTAACTAACTAACTAACTACTAACTAACTAACTAACTAACTAACTACTAACTAACTAACTAACTAACTAACTAACTAACTAACTAACTAACTAACTAACTAACTAACTAACTAACTAACTAACTAACTAACTAACTACTAACTAACTAACTAACTAACTAACTACTAACTAACTAACTAACTACTAACTAACTAACTAACTAACTAACTAACTAACTAACTAACTAACTAACTAACTAACTAACTAACTAACTAACTAACTACTAACTACTAACTAACTAACTACTAACTAACTACTACTAACTAACTAACTAACTACAACTAACTAACTCACTAACTAACTAACTCACTAACTAACTAACTAACTACTAACTCACTCACTAACTAACTAACTCACTAACTACTCACTAACTCACTAACTCACTAACTAACTAACTAACTAACTAACTAACTAACAACTAACTACTAACTAACTAACTAACTAACTAACTAACTAACTAACTAACTAACTAACTACTAACTACTACTAACTAACTAACTAACTAACTAACTAACTACTAACTAACTAACTAACTACTAACTAACTAACTACACTAACTCACTAACTAACTAACTAACTAACTAACTAACTAACTACTAACTAACTAACTAACTAACTAACTACTAACTAACTAACTAACTAACTACTAACTAACTAACTAACTAACTAACTAACTACTAACTAACTAACTAACTAACTAACTAACTAACTAACTAACTACTAACTAACTAACTAACTAACTAACTACTAACTAACTAACTAACTAACTAACTACTACTAACTAACTAACTAACTAACTAACTAACTAACTAACTACTAACTAACTAACTAACTAACTAACTAACTAACTAACTAACTAACTAACTAACTAACTAACTAACTAACTAACTAACTAACTAACTAACTAACTAACTAACTAACTAACTAACAACTAACTAACTAACGAACTAACTAACTAACTAACACTAACTAACTAACTAACTAACTAACTAACTAACTAACTAACTAACTAACTAACTAACTAACTAACTAACTAACTAACTAACTACTACTAACTAACTAACTGAACTGACTAACTAACTAACTAACTAACTACTAATTAACTAACTAACTAACTACTAACTAACTAACTAACTAACTAATCTAACTAACTACAACTACTAACTAACTAACTAACTAACTAACTAACTAACTAACTAACTAACTAACTAACTAACTAACTAACTAACTACTAACTAACTAACGAACTAACTAACTAACTAACTAACTACTAACTAACTAACTAACTAACTAACTACTAACTAACTAACTAACTAACTAACTAACTAACTAACTAACTACTAACTAACTAACTAACTAACTAACTAACTAACTAACTAACTAACTAACTAACTACAACTAACTAACTAACTAACTAACTAACTAACTAACTAACTAACTAACTACTAACTAACTAACTAACTAACTAACTAACTAACTAACTAACTAACTAACTAACTAACTAACTAACTAACTAACTAACTAACTAACTAACTAACTACTAACTAACTAACTAACTACTAACTAACTAACTAACTAACTAACTAACTAACTAACTAACTAACTAACTACTAACTAACTAACTAACTAACTAACTAACTACTAACTAACTAACTAACTAACTAACTAACTAACTAACTAACTAACTAACTAACTAACTAACTAACTAACTAACTAACTACTAACTAACTAACTAACTAACTAACTACTAACTAACTAACTAACTAACTAACTAACTACTAACTAACTAACTAACTAACTAACTAACTAACTAACTAACTACTAACTAACTAACTAACTAACTAACTAACTAACTAACTAACTACTAACTAACTAACTAACTAACTAACTAACTAACTAACTAACTAACTACTAACTACTAACTAACTAACTAACTAACTAACTAACTAACTAACTAACTAACTAACTAACTACTAACTAACTAACTAACTAACTACTAACTAACTAACTAACTAACTAACTACTGACTAACTAACTAACTAACTAACTAACTAACTAACTACTAACTAACTAACTAACTAACTAACTACTAACTAACTAACTAACTAACTAACTAACTAACTAACTAACTAACTAACTAACTAACTAACTAACTAACTAACTAACTAACTAACTAACTAACTAACTAACTAACTAACTAACTAACTAACTAACTAACTAACTAACTAACTAACTAACTAACTAACTAACTAACTAACTAACTACCTAACTAACTAACTAACTAACTAACTAACTAACTAACTAACTAACTAACTAACTAACTAATTAACTAACTAACTAACTAACTAACTGACTGACTAACTAACTAACTAACTAACTAACTAACTAATTAACTAACTAACTAACTGACTAACTTTTACATTCGTTTAGGTATGTATATGTTTGGTAAAGTCTGTTAAACAAGTCTTAGGTGTATCAACAGTTTATGTGATTCTCTTTTTAAAATAAAGGGTAATTTTCTCATTTATATTTCTTTTCGAAAACAAACAGCTCCATGGTAATTTCCCCTTTCTTCCGAAGACACTTCTTTCGCTATTTCTTCCAGTGTTGCCAGAAAAATTTTGACTCATGTCCCCAATCTTAAGCTTGTTGTCCCCAAAAAATCCCCATTTTTAAATTGAATTCCCTATAATTTTCCCCAAAATTTGTTCATGAAAAACTCTTAATTCCGTCCGATACAAATATTTTCCATTGATAGGAAATGTTTGATTTTTAAAAAGAAAAATTTCGGAATTTGATATTAATACAGCAGCTATCGTAATCATGATGCAATTTTCAGAGGTTCTCTCTGATTTTTGCTCATATCTCCGTTATTTATGGACGGATTTTGATGAATTTCAACAGTCGCACAGACGGACATGGCAAAGATAACATTTAACAAAAATGATTTGTTCTAGGAAAATAATTAAAAGACCTATTCCGAAAAACTTCCTGATGTTTATATCAATATGGATAATTTTTAAAAATTTTGAACAAAAAATGCAATTTCGAATATACGTTCTTTGCATTAAATTCTCCAAAATTCCCAAATTTGTTGCGTTTTATCGTAGTCCAAAATTTATGTACATATATTTTTGAAGAATGAAGTTTAATATCGCATATTTCCTCCGATTTTATTATTCTTGGTTTTAAATTAATGGTTACGTTTCTAGTTTGGAAATTAAAAAAAAAAAAATTGTATTGTTACACCGTGATACAATTTCACATTTTTTATTGGAATTGAACGATACTAGAGGTCATTTAAAGTGAAAAGTACTTCAAAGTTTTAAGGATATACAAATTTAATATAATATATTTACTAAATAGTTTTAGTCCGTATGGGCATCAAATGAAAGAGGACAATCTCCGGAAATCAAATATATTTTTTGTTTTTATTTTTCAGGACGAAAAATTTTAATTAATATCCTTTAAAAATGTTATCCTTCATAATAATAAATATAGGTTAACATTTGTTTCTATAGCTTTATTATTTAAGCCGTAAAAAAATAATAATTACTCTAATATGCAAAAAATATTTTCTTTATAAATAAGGACATAACTATGAGTAAAATATTGGACATTACTTTTTGGACTGGAACAAAACCAAATACGAGTGAAAGTAGAGATCGTATACAGAAAAACTATATAATTAGTTTTCTGATCATTTTTCCTTTTTGAAGGACTATCAAGGATATATATTTTTTTAATTTATTCAAATATTTATATTTTTGTGTTCATGGCCGTCACATTAAGTAGGACGTCTCTGAAAATAGCAATATCATTTTAAAATGTTAGCCTTCCATAT
Source organism: Lucilia sericata (assembly GCF_015586225.1). NCBI lineage: Eukaryota > Metazoa > Arthropoda > Insecta > Diptera > Calliphoridae > Lucilia > Lucilia sericata. Next base: position 231,742 of record NW_023994718.1, on the reverse strand, counting down.
AAAGGATGAAATTATAAAATTGATAGTATTTATACCCTACACCACCATAGTGGGGAGGGTATTAAACGTTTGTGCTGAAGTTTGTAACGCACAAAAATATTGGTCCTACACCCACCTTAAAGTATACCGATCGACTCAGAATCACTTTCTGAGTCCATTAAGCCATCTCCGTCCGTCCGCCTGTCCGGCTGGCTGGCTGTCCATGTAAACCTTGTGCGCAAGTTACAGCACGCAATTTTTAAGATAATTGGATGAAATTTGGCACACACGCTTTTTTTGGCCCAAGGACGAAATTGAAAATGGTTAAAATCGGTCCATTATTTCACCTTGCCGCCATACAACAGAACCCCCCGAAAAGGGCTTCTGAGCTCATAATTATGTTAAATATATATTGATGTATATTGATCAAAAGCGGCACAACTAAGTTTTATACAAGTCTTGATGACCTTGCCAAATTTCATAGAGATCGGGCCCCATTTGACCCTAGCTCCCATACAAAGTCTCCTTCAGAAAATGACTTCAATGCCCAAAATTGTCTTATAAACACAAATATCGCGATGAAATTCAGCACAAATATATATTAAATAAATATTATATAAATATAAATACATTCACAAAACTTTATCGGGTTTGGTCCATATTTGCCCCTAGCCCCCCATATAAAGCCTCTTTCAGAAAATTAGTTTTTCATCCATAAATTGCTTAAATGTATCGGAACAAGGTAATATTGAATATAAATGCTTTCTTATGAAAAATAAATCACATTTAATATTCATAACTGGTGTAGGGTATCATATGGTCGGTCACGCCCGACTTTTTACTTGTTACTTGTTTTTATATATTAATATTATTTATTTCGTCCTGATAAACATAAATAAAAACAATATAAAATATGTATTGGAAAATTATTAGAAATTTGAAGGAATAATATATTTAAAGGACATAATTTATAATCTTACAACTTTCAAAATGAAAACAATATATTTTTAATTTCCAGAGATCCTCCTCTTTAATTTGATGCCCATATTGATATAAGGATAAAAATATTTAATTAAATGTTTATATCATCAACAATCTCTGCTTTCACGAGTATTTGATTTTGTTCAAGACCAAAAAGTAATGTTCAGTATTTTACTAACACAGATTTCCTTATTTATCAAAAAATTCTTTTTTTAATATTAAAGTAATAATATATATTTTTAGCGACTTAAGTAATAATGCTATAGGAACAATATTTAAGTACGTGGTATAATATATTTTTTGGAGAAAAATATATTGAAAATTTTCAAGGATATAAAGGATGAATTTTTAAAAGACATTATTTACACTATTTTGTCCTGAAAAGTAAAAACAAAATATAGTTTTGTTTTCATAGGTTATCCTCTTTCATTTGATACTAGGGTGATCGACTCGGATTTTTTCTGTTTTACTACTGTCGGTTTTTTCTAAATGTTGATTTCGAATATCGAATAACCCGTTTTTTTTTTACTTAAAAAAAAAACGGTTTCGAATACTTTTATTTGCTATTTGAATACATAGGGGACACTTACGTCAAATTTTGAAGTAAATAATAATACTGTCCAACAAAATTTGAAGAATGTGAGCTTAGGGACTAGAGTATATTTTTAAAATGGAGCTTTTGTTAAATTTTTCCTAATTTTCCTAATTATTTCACATATTTTATTTGTATTTTAAGCAGCAAAAGTATAATTGATCACCCTATTTGATACCCATATTGACGAAAACTATTTGATAGAAATACTTTTTTTTAATACATTTTTATATCCTTAAAATTTCAAGTACTTTAAAAATGAGAAAAGATCAGAAAATGAAATACTGAAAACACAGTTTTACTTTGTAAAACCACTAGTATCATGTATATATGGTCTCGTTTATGTCCAACTAATGCTGTTGAACGGTGTTATAGGATAACAAATTCAAAAACAATTCTTAACCAAAGATATCTTAAAAATTTATTTTTTAGTTTTTATAATTCCTATACTAAAATTAGGTAATAATGTCAGCGACAATATATATAAAAATCTGAATAGGGGATCGCCAGTTTAAAATTTTTATCTTTGATGAACAAAAAAAATTAAAAATTTCGAACAAAAAATAGAAAAATCGAAGAAAAATTTTCAAGCTAGGACACATAACCATAAATTTGAGACCGAGATTAATAAAATCGAACAATTTGTTTAGAAATTATACGATACTAAACTTCATGCCTTTGAGAAAAAATGTTTCTGAAATTGAGCAAAAATTTCGTAATAATCTAAAAATTAACGATTTTGAAAATTTTTTAAAACTTTGAATTTTGTATTTATTCAAAGAGTATGATAACCAAATTTCTCCAAATCGGAGAGGATAAGGTGCGGACACAGTTTTAAATACCCTTATATAAAAAAACTAAACTAAAAAAATAATTGTTAATATTTATAAAAAATATAAAAATCCCCAAAAATAAGGCAAAAATTATAAAAAAAATCCCCAAATTTTACGAAAATCCCCAAATCCTTCCCCACGAAAATCTGTCCCCAAATAAAAGTTGAAATCCCCAATTTGGGGACAAATCCCCACATCTGGCGACACTGATTTCTTCTAATGTGTCATGTGTTTTCGCTCTCGTAGATTTTTTTAGAAAATTAGAATTTATTTCATTTTGCTGTAATAGCAAGTAAAATGGTTGACAATTTATTTAATGTATTGTTGCTTTTAATGTTTTGCTTTATTTTTGTGCTTTCAACGTTATTTATTAGAATCATTTGTTTCATTTTCCAGCTGTCATTTAGAAAAATCAAGCTTCATTCATTGCTAACTGACAGTTGGTTGAGTGATTTTAAAGTTTTTGTTGGTCTTGTTGTTCTCCATATTTAAGCTTTTAGAATAATTATGAGTTATAATTTAAATTTAATTTTATAAACAAATTAAAGATAATTGCTTTTAATAATAAATTTGTTTACAAAAATGATTTATTAGAACTAACAGTATGATAAATATTTGTTTCAAATATTAAATTTTAACAAATGGTTTTTTTATACATTTTTTTTTTTTTTTTTAAAGTAGACTTAAATAAAATTGACAAGTATTAAGTTGAATATTTGGAAGAAAAGGAGCAAAAATAAAATACAAAAATTAATTTATCATTTTAAATCCTTTTCGTTTACATAAAAGAAAACAACTACCTCATCTGTCTATCTATCTGTCCATTCATCCATCTCTTGACCAAAGTCCAAATCATATGAACATGCATACCTATTGTAAGGATGTCCATCAAATTCCAACTTGGACACACGTGCTTTCAGCCATAATGCTTTTTGCAAATTCCTACCAACCAACGATCTCATCTGCTACATCTTTGAAGTGTGTTTGCTACCTTTTTAGGTCTTCATCCTACACCTCCTCTTGGTCTCTTAACATTTGACCATTATTTCTTTTTCTTGTGTTGCGTTTGTGGATTTTGGGTTAAAAAATATTCACTTTTAATTTATATTTTTCTCGTCATTGGGAAAAAAAGTTTGTTCTTGTTTTTAACACATGTCTTCATTTTAACATTTACAAAAGTTAATTCATCCGTCCATCCTTGATTGGTTAGTTTTCTTTCTACTTTTTGTGGAATTAAAAACAGCTCGCCTCCTCCTACTTGCATTTTCTTGTTACCAAGATGGGTTTCTGTGTGTGTGTTTCTGAACAACTTCTTTCAGATTACATTAAAAGGACATGTTTGTACATAAACAGATTAGTTTTACATGAAACTGTCCACAAGTTTGGTCAATAATCAATCAAATGTATTGATGAAGAATGATGTGGTTCTTTTAGTTGTTATCTTATAACTGAGTTTGAGTTAATCTCGTATGAGTTGAAATGTAAGCAGGTGAAAGATGTTGGTTGGTTTGTATAGATTATTGCAAAAGAAAAGTATACAAATGGAGGAACATGATAAGCTTTTACCAATAATTAAAATTATTTTTGGTAATAATCCTTAAGAAACTTTTGGGGGATAAGGAATATATTTTTAAAGTTGTTTAACACTAGTAGAGTTTCTGTAAAAGTTTGTCAGTGATCGATAGTTTGCTGGGGATTTCGGTGATCTTTGACCCAGTATGACTTGGGAAGAACAGTAGTTTATTTTTATTAAAATGTCCACCAACACATGAATCTTCATATATCAATTATTCGTAAAGTTATCAGTAATTTTTAAAGAGATTCTGATTCTGATATTTGCAGATTTTTATAATGGACTTCAAGAATCATTGCAATCTTTGATATTCATGTTGAAGGAACGGTAGCTTATTTTTGTTATAGTTTGTTTTGGGCTGTACTGATATTTGTAATGTTAAAAATTTATCGATTTAGCTATGTCCGTCCGTCTGTCCAGTATATTACAGTTCATTGTTCGGTATGTTATCACCTAGGCCCTAGGTGGACGAAACCTATTGAAAAGGGTTTAGTTTGGTTTTTCCATATGGTCTCCAATTCTAATAGTGCTCTAGTGGCTTTACGATTGAACTTAGGCTTAAACACTTTGTTGTGCGTTTAATTTTTTCAGGATTTGTTGGTAGTATCCCTGATCTTCAACAATACAAATTTTCTAGGTTATTTGGTGCACTAAAGATTTGAAAATTTAAGACTAAGATACCGCATTTTAGAACATACATCAAAAAAGATGGGAGATATATTGATTTTGTCAATCCGTTTGTAACACATCGAAATATTTGTCTAAAACTCATAAAAGTACACAGAAAAAACTAAAAATATGTTTCAATTATCAAAATAATTGTATCAAGCAAGTTTTGCACCTATCACCAAAATGATGATATCAATTATCGAATTTGTAAAAAAAATTAAAAAAATACTTTTTTTCAAATAACGAATTAATCAGAACAATTAATATCAATAATTGAGACAAAAGTTAAAATTTATTAATTCATTAATTGTATAAATTAAATATTTAATAAAAATAAAATCTAATTTTTATTAATTTATTAATCAAATGAATTAGTTTGTTTGGTAGAAAATGTATTAAAAACCAATTAAGTTGATGATTAAAACAATCAAATTACTAACTGATTACTCACAATGTTAAAGGAATGCTTGACCTTTAACAATGCGTTGAGCATTTACAAAAAATATCACTTTATTATCAAATTTGAACATATAAAGTGTTTTATAAATTGTCAGGAAACTTGAATATTATATGCCTAAAATCGTATTGACTATTTAAGAATTTTAAACATTGTTAGCATAAGAAATCAAAATAAAATATTTAAAAAAAAAACTAAAATAGAAAAGTTGGCCAGAAAATTTTTTTCAATCAATTAAAAAACTAATTGAATCAATTGAAAATTTAATCAAATTTGTAAACTTAGGCTTAAAACAACGAGATAATTAAGACAAATAAAAAATTGCTTAAATTAAAACTAAAGAAAGAGAAAAACATGTTAATTGAAAATAAACTACTGATAATTTTTTCTGTGTAGATATATTGTGAGTCCTAATTAGACTCTAAGACTATCTTGCCATGTCCGTCGGTCTGTCTGTGACTTGAAAACACAATTGAGCTAGAAAACTGAAATTTATCAAAAATATTTTTAGTTGATTTGGTATTGAAAATGGGCAATATCGGTCTACGATTTCACCTAGCCCCCATATAAGGCCTTCTTCTTATACATATATACTATAACTCTCGTAACTAGCTTAAAAATCATGTATAGCTATAAAATTCGGAGCCGAACTGTTATTGTCAATGCTTATGAGGTCTAGATCATAATGGAACCTACGCCCCATATTAAGACCCCCAGAAAAAGACGCTTATAATTTGCTACAAAACTGCCATATAGCAATGAAATTCGACATAAACAATATTTATGGGAACTGAAATCTATCTGTCAAATTGTATGACGTCCTAAATGATCATAACACTAACGGTGAAATTCGACATAAGCAAGATTTATAGGAACTAATATCTCTCTGTCAAATCTTTTAAAGATCGGTCCAACACAAATTCAACCGCAGAAAATTACTAATGCTCATAGTTTGATAAAAAGTTGCAATATATGTAGTTGCAAAATTCGACATAAAAGGATTTTATATTAACTATAACTTCTCCGCCGTTAGCCCTATCCTCCATAAAAAGTCCTCTTTACAAAATGTATTGCATGCTAATAACTTGCTTCAAAATGCCAGTATAACAATGAATTCGATATAAAAATGTTTTATAGGTTTTAATACTTATCTCTGTCAAATTTAAAAGGATCGGTAATTGACCGTACTACCTACTAGGGTGATCGACTCGATTTTTCAACCGGTTTTAAAACCGGTTTTTTCTGCTTTACCAGTGTCGGTTTTTTCTTAATGTTGATTATTCGAATATCGAATAACCCGGTTTTTTCATTTTATTAATCAAATTTATTTCATTTTATTAATCAAATTTAAACATAAACATTAAGTTTTTCAAATTAAAACATATATTTTTTTATTTATAATGAAAAACCGGTTAACCGGTTTTTTCTGAATTTGAAAAATATCAACCGGTTTTTTTTAAATGTCAACTATTCGAACTATTCGAAAACCGGTTTTTGGAAAATGTCGAACAATCGATCACCCTACTACCTACCCATTTAAGCTACTACTCATGAAATGACTTTAGGGCCCATAATTGGCTTAAATATACTTATATAGTTTATTGAAACCAAAATCTTTTTAAAATTTTATGAGGATCGGTCCATAATTGATCACAAATCCAATATATCAAATACTAAAAGTAATAATTTCAAATCTTACTTATTTACGACACTGTGGAAGTCCTTTCCATTGGAACATAGCTATTTCTTTCTATGATGTAATATCGAAGTAGTATCGTAATCTTATATTCCAAAAATAATAATATACAGGGTGTCCGCAGGGAAGGTATACTTCTTTGTTTTGCCGCCATCTTGACAGTTTATATTTGGCAGTCGTGCAGTAGACACTTCGCAAATTTATTAAGGAAATGTATTTATTTATCTTATAGTGAATGAAGAAATAGGTGATCGAAGAAAGAGTGCCTGTAGGTAATATGCCCAAGCATGGACCATAACGTACTGCAAGATCGGCTGAAAACAGTACTACTGATCAGAAATATGTTCAAAACAATTCATCAACCTCAATTCGACGCCGCGACGGAGCGATATCGTCATATGATTGAAAACTTTTGGATGGAATGACTGCAAAACCTCTTTCCACAACAAGTGTTTTTAAGAAATGATGATGTTGATTGGCTACTACGGTCGCCTGATTTGATTGCTCCGGACATCTTTTTATGGTGATATCAGAAAAGCAAGGTTTATGCAAATAAACCAGATAAGCTTGAGCAACTCAAACAAAACATTCTTTATTAAATTAATGATTAAAGTAATGAAAAATGTTAATTGCCGAAATTAAATTTCAAAACTTTTGAAAAATAACTGTGAATTGCGTAAAGGAAGTTAAATTTCGAATGAGCTTTTTAGCATACACAAACAATTTTAAACATTGGGAACTTCTTCCGAATGACTAATTCTTTTTCACATTTCTAAATTATACTATGTAAAAATAGGGTTCAGATTTGTCGATACCATCGAATACATTGACAAAAAATCATGTACATATACATATATCGATATGGGAAATGAAAATGTTTGATCCCCTACATACATATATAGTAAAAAATTTCGCCTTCAAATTGTTCAATATTTAATTACAGTCGAAAATGTAATAAAACTATTTCTAATAGTTTACGGTAAACATCAGGACTTAAAAAAATATCTACCAATATATATTTTTTTATAAAACAACAAAAAAAACTCCAAACTCTCACACAACAACAGATGGCGTGATCGCAGTGAACAGAGTTTAAAAGAAAACGGAAGAATTCATTTGAAATCAATTTGAATTAGTGTTAAACATATAATTATATCATTTGAATTTCCTGTTTGTTTTTTTTTTCAACTCAAATTAGTTACTAAGAGATGGGTTAAAATAAAGATTTAATTAAGAGAAAAAACAATTTGTTCGAATAAAAAGTGTTGATAGTTTAAGGTGGGGTCGTCTAAAACTATTGCGTGCTGAAGGTATTTTTTATCTAGTTATCTAGGCAATGAGCGTGGGAATTGAATAAATAAAACTGCCAATTTGTTAAATTTTTTTTTGTTTCAAAGTAATTTTCTATATTTTTTTTTAGATTTAAGCATTTTTCCAATTGTATTTTTTTTCTTTTTGTCAAGTTTTAAATTACAAGCAAATTATAAAGATTATTACAGTTTTTAAATAACTTTTTTTTGTTTTTCTTTAATAATTGTTTTAAATAAATGACTTATTTTTGTAAAACATTAAATACTAATCGTATATTTTATTTATTATTATGATTTTTTTGTTAAATATTTAGTTTTAAGTTTTATGGTATTTATAATATTTTTAGTTTATTTAAGTGCATTGCTATTGATTATCCTTTTTTGTTTTTTCCTTTACTATTGCTTTTTTTAAGTAGGTTTTATTAAATTTGACTTAATTTATTTTTATTAATAAAAAATAGCTTAAAAATACAACTTAATTTAACAAAAAAATATATATTTGGGTTTATTACTATTTACAGTTTATTTTAAAGAGATACAACAGCTGTTTTTTGTTTAAGGATTTTTATATTTTTACTTAAATTAAAAAAAATATATTTAGCAAACCTACTCTAAGTGAAATCTACAGTTTATTTCAAATTTTTTCTGTTTTTTTTATTTTAATACAATTTTAGCCATTTTTGTAAGATTTTAGTTTTTTTTTGTATTTACACTTTTGTTTTTATCACATGTGATTTAAGTTTTCTTTTGAGAAGTTTTTACGGCTTTAACATCCCGCTGCATGCGATGCTTCGGCCCAGGGCTGTAAGCCATGTAATGCTGCCAAAGGTGCTCCATTGACCGTTTGCGTGGTTAGGGGCGCTGATGGCGGTGGAGCAAAACCTTTACTTATGGCCTCGGCTTGCAGTGACAACATTAAACGATTCGCTGCCTGACGTTCAGCTTCACGTTCTTCGGCGGTTTGGCGTCTGCAATTAGAACAGAAGGAAAATGTTTAAAATAAGTTGTAAAATTTTCATAATATTTATATAATGTTAGGAAATTAAAAAAAGATATATCCTTTAAAGCCACAAATAAAGCCAAAAATAACAATCTGGATCCATTTACATATATACTTTAAAGAATTTTAATAATAAAACTCATTTAAAAATCATGGCGTTTTTTGTTTAATTTTTCTTTAAACTTTCTAAATACTTTCAAAAAAATTTAAAAAATCTCTTAGGACACTTCATAGTTATAAAATGCCTTTCCACCTCCTCCCCCATCAAAAGTAATTTTCAAATTTAATTTTTATCATGACTCACAGGTTGGGGGTTTTTTTAATCTATTCAACTTAAAATAAATGATGATTATTTTTAAGATATTGCAAACTAAAGTTGTTGTGGTTAAATCAGCAAAATCCTTTGTGGCTTTTTAGACAACAAAATCATTTTAATTACCATCTTAGGCAATTTAAAGGCATAAAATAAGTAAAATGAACTTTCTAGAGGTCTTAGTAGAAATACTTAGGGAAAATATACTGTTTGCTTTGTAAAGAGAAGCATCTGTTTTCTAAACATTTTGTAGTAAAAATTTATTATTAAAATGGTTTCTTAGATTTTTCTTACGGGTGTTGGAAGACCTTTTTAAGTTAAGTTATGTTGTAATAATGTTTTAAATTTAAATTTATTGCCAAATAAATATTAAAAGCCATAAGCAGCCAAAGACATTTTAAAGACGAAGGGAAAAAGAGACACATTTATAGTAGGAGTCAGAAATGGGCTTAATTAAGACTTAAGAGATTGGGAATCATTGAAAATAAGGTATTGTTGGTATCATCGGACGACCAGACTCTTTCAATGTTTGTTTTTTTTTTTCGTAAATAAAATCTGTTTGTACAATTCTTTTTGAAGGTTGCAGATATCTTGGGGATTCAAACCTTATATAGTAAAGTAGAGGTAATTAGTTAGTTATTTAGTAAGTTAGTTAGTTAGTTAGTTAGTTAGTTAGTTAGTTAGTTAGTTAGTTAGTTAGTTAGTTAGTTAGTTAGTTAGTTAGTTAGTTAGTTAGTAGTTAGTTAGTTAGTTAGTTAGTTAGTTAGTTAGTTAGTTAGTTAGTTAGTTAGTTAGTTAGTTAGTTAGTTAGTTAGTTAGTTAGTTAGTTAGTTAGTTAGTTAGTTAGTTAGTTAGTTAGTTAGTTAGTTAGTTAGTTAGTTAGTTAGTTAGTTAGTTAGTTAGTTAGTTAGTTAGTAGTTAGTTAGTTAGTTAGTTAGTTAGTTAGTTAGTTAGTTAGTTAGTTAGTTAGTTAGTTAGTTAGTTAGTTAGTTAGTTAGTTAGTTAGTTAGTAGTTAGTTAGTTAGTTAGTTAGTTAGTTAGTTAGTTAGTTAGTTAGTTAGTTAGTTAGTTAGTTAGTTAGTTAGTAGTTAGTTAGTTAGTTAGTTAGTTAGTTAGTTAGTTAGTTAGTTAGTTAGTAGTTAGTTAGTTAGTTAGTTAGTTAGTTAGTTAGTTAGTTAGTTAGTTAGTTAGTTAGTTAGTTAGTTAGTTAGTTAGTTAGTTAGTTAGTTAGTTAGTTAGTTAGTTAGTTAGTAGTTAGTTAGTTAGTTAGTTAGTTAGTTAGTTAGTTAGTTAGTTAGTTAGTTAGTTAGTTAGTTAGTTAGTTAGTTAGTTAGTTAGTTAGTTAGTTAGTTAGTTAGTTAGTTAGTTAGTTAGTTAGTTAGTTAGTTAGTTAGTTAGTTAGTTAGTTAGTTAGTTAGTTAGTTAGTAGTTAGTTAGTTAGTTAGTTAGTTAGTTAGTTAGTTAGTAGTTAGTTAGTTAGTTAGTTAGTTAGTTAGTTAGTTAGTTAGTTAGTTAGTTAGTTAGTTAGTTAGTTAGTTAGTTAGTTAGTTAGTTAGTTAGTTAGTTAGTTAGTTAGTTAGTTAGTAGTTAGTTAGTTAGTTAGTTAGTTAGTTAGTTAGTTAGTTAGTTAGTTAGTTAGTTAGTTAGTAGTTAGTTAGTTAGTTAGTTAGTTAGTTAGTTAGTAGTTAGTTAGTTAGTTAGTTAGTTAGTTAGTTAGTTAGTTAGTTAGTTAGTTAGTAGTTAGTTAGTTAGTTAGTTAGTTAGTTAGTTAGTTAGTTAGTTAGTTAGTTAGTTAGTTAGTTAGTTAGTTAGTTAGTAGTTAGTTAGTTAGTTAGTTAGTTAGTTAGTTAGTTAGTTAGTTAGTTAGTTAGTTAGTTAGTTAGTTAGTTAGTTAGTTAGTTAGTTAGTTAGTTAGTTAGTTAGTTAGTTAGTTAGTTAGTTAGTTAGTTAGTTAGTTAGTTAGTTAGTTAGTTAGTTAGTTAGTTAGTTAGTTAGTAAGTAAGTTAGTTGTAACATCCGAAGAAATGAAACTACACAGAGGGAAAAAGAAATATACACGCTTGGTACCAAATCGACACCGAACTGTTTTTAGTTTTTCAATACCATCCGTTGTCAAAGTATATTCATACATACGTACGGCAACACTATGTAATGTTGATAACATTGCAGCAATTCGTTGTCGGAATCTAAATTTTATGCATGTCCGTTGTCTAAATGTTAACAAACGTAGTTAGCTGACTATTGACAAACAATCCGTTACCAATAGTGAGCTTACCACGTTTGTTAACATTTCGACAACGGATGTGCACAAAATTGCGACAAGATTTCGACAACGAATTGTTGCAATACATAGTGTTGTCGTACGTATGTATATACTTTGACAACGGATGTTATTGAAAATCTTTGGTGTCAATTTGGTACCTTTTCTTTTTCCCTCTGTGTAGGCCGCTATTAGGTCCGTTGAATGCTGTTTCACTAGAGTCGAACTCAAGACCCCCTTCTCAATAAATTTATTACCTAACAACTATTTTTATATAAATTCCGTATGATTATAAATTATTTATTTTTGAAAGTTTTCGTTTTATGACCAATTTTTAAATGTTAAAAGTTTTCCTTACAACTTTTTGTCAATATTTTATGAATTTTTTTTTCTTTTTGTTTCTTTCAAATATATAAATATTTTTATCTATAGTCTTTATAACTTTATTTATTCCTTCACTCTTTTCATATCTTTCTTTCAAATTATTGAAGTGTTTGTTTTTTCCAACATTTATATACTGATCTTTACTACCACTTTTTCTAAGGCATTGTGTTTTTCGTTTCGGTTTGGAAGTTGTTATCCACACGCAATAATTCATGTCGTACAACTTTGATTAATAAAGAAAAAATAAAATAACGTTCATTCATATTGTATTGTAAATAATTGTATCAAAATACTCGTAAAAGAAACAATTTTAAAGCAAATTGAAATGTCTATGGATTGAGGCAGCAATTGTATTAATCCTTTCAATAATTGTATCGGTTTTAAATATTTTTAATTTATTTTTAACTGGAGAAGAAAAAAAAACGATATGAGTCATGCTTTAAAACTTACTCATAATAAAGTTTTCAAAACATACGATGGTTCCTGTATATGTTTTAAGTTGAAGCAATAAATTAAGTTCTCTTGAAACAATTTGAATATTTAAGAAGCTACTATCATCATATATTTTAAATAAAAGTTGCAAACTAATTCTTATAAGTCACACATCTTCTTTTTATTAATTATCCTTTCAACAACTTCACTTTTCACTTTATTCATTTACTCATATTCTATCAAGTATAATGATAATTAAATCCACTTGAAATTGATATTTATACACATACCTACACATGAGCATAAATAATTAAGTAAGTTTTTCCCTGATAAACCAAACTCATATAAAATCATCGTTCATAAATGAATATATAATTAATAAATATTTGGGGCTGGAAAAAATTATACATTTTAACAAGAAAACTTGTTGACACTAAGAATGAAAACTAAAACTATTCCGACAAATAACATATTACATACTTACAAGTGAAATCATACATATTTTTCTCTAATTTAACATAACGAAAGCTTAATATTAAAATGATTTACTTTAACAATAAACTTGTATCTTAAAGTTTTCCTCTCGCCCCCAAAAACCTCAATTTTTTTATTATTATGAAATATTCAATATGGCCTCAACTACCCTCTGTGTTTATAAAGTTTATTATCCTCCCTCTTTTTTTGATGTATATATTTTTGGAAGGATGGATATATAAATGATGACTCCATTTACTTTGGTCTTTACAGACAAACGTTTAAATAATTATTATCATTATTGCGCAAACTCCTATTTTCTTTTTTGAGCTTTTTCCTGTTAAGTTGGAGGGTTTATTTAGTTTGCGGAATATATCCTCGTAGTTTTTGTTTTTAAGTACTTGGCTTGTATTTAAAATATTATAATTAACCTTAAATTATTTATGAGAACATTAAGGAAATAATATAGTCTGAGTGAAAAGTTGTTGTTTTTAAGCGTTTAGAGAGTTATAATAATACAATAATTATATCGTCTTAAAGGGAATTTAAATAAAGTTGATTTTTAGGCTTTAATTTTAAAGATCAGAAGGTAAAATTACTTTTTAGTTTAAAAAGCAAAAGTGACCTAATGTCATCACCAAGTAAACAATAAAGTGTCTATCTATCTATCTATCTATCTATCTATCTATCTATCTATCTATCTATCTATCTATCTATCTATCTATCTATCTATCTATCTATCTATCTATCTATCTATCTATCTATCTATCTATCTATCTATCTATCCTATCTATCTATCTATCTATCTATCTATCTATCTATCTATCTATCTATCTATCTATCTATCTATCTATCTATCTATCTATCTATCTATCTATCTATCTATCTATCTATCTATCTATCTATCTATCTATCTATCTATCTATCTATCTATCTATCTATCTATCTATCTATCTATCTATCTATCTATCTATCTATCTATCTATCTATCTATCTATCTATCTATCTATCTATCTATCTATCTATCTATCTATCTATCTATCTATCTATTATCTATCTATCTATCTATCTATCTATCTATCTATCTATCTATCTATCTATCTATCTATCTATCTATCTATCTATCTATCTATCTATCTATCTATCTATCTATCTATCTATCTATCTATCTATCTATCTATCTATCTATCTATCTTTCTTTCTATCTATCTATCTATCTATCTATCTATCTATCTATCTATCTATCTATCTATCTATCTATCTATCTATCTATCTATCTATCTATCTATCTATCTATCTATCTATACATCTATCGACATTCTCATTTAAAATCTCTTTAATAGTTCATGGTTAATAGATTTCTAGTTTATTTCACATAGAAATCCAAAACATTTTCCTTATTTTAATTTTGATTTATGGAAAAACTATTTGTGGTTTAAAGTTTTTCACATCTAACTTCCCAAAAGTAAAATAATAAAATCATTTTTCTCTGCTGCATAAACAAAACAAATTTTTCAAAAACTCATTTATAATGGTTGCCAAAAACTAAAAGAAAAACAACTACAACAATTGCAATAACGAAAACTTTACCAATTTAACCATAAACTTGTATAAATTTTTAATTAGAAATTTATTTCAAAAATTTCAACACTACACATCCTTGTACTCAAATACTACACACACACACGCATCTTCTTTCAAATGTTAGAGTTAAATTTACAATTAACTTTGCTCCTTTTTCTTACCAAGAAGATAAATTATAGTGGCAAGATTTTTTCAGGTGGTAAATTAATTTGTGTTTATTTATACATAAGTGTATGTAATATGTATGTATGTTGTTAGTTAATTCTTAGTAAAATATATGTTTTGACTAATTAAATTGTTTCCGTTTTTCCTTATTTTCTCCTTGTGGCTTTAGTCAAATTTAAGAAGATTTATTTTCTTTTAAGAGGAAGCTTAAGGCAAAGCAGTGAAAAAGCAATAACAATTATATTTAATTATATTAAATGTTGTTGTTACATTGAGGAAAGAAAAAACATTTTGATATACTTTCAAGTATAAACTTGACATATAACAGATCTAAAGCTGTCAAATTGTAAGACATTAACATTTGTAATCACAATAACGGAAAAAAGTTGCATACAAATGTTTTCTGTTTTTTTCCAAACTGATTTTAAGGGTAGTAAAATATAAACGTTAACTATGTTATGCTTGAAATCTTAACTTACTGTTACTTTAACAATGAAACATGTCATTAAATTATTGATTTAAATGTCTGTTATTTTGTGATATTTTTCCCGTTTACATTTCATTTAAATTAAATATGTATTGTATACAGTTTTAATCGCGTGTTAAATATAGCATTGTTTTAATTTACTTTTTTTACGGAGACATTGATTACAGGTCTATTATTATAATTAAATTATTTAAAAGAGTTTATTTATATAAAATCCTAACTTTTCTGAAGAGCTGATATAAATGTTTGACAAAATAAAGTAAAAAATCGGGGGATTTAGTGAAAAACTGGAAATTTGTGTTTTCTTAACGTTTTCTTTAATTTTTAATAAAGACTTTCTCCATTGAGTTACGCAAAAATTTATGAAACTTAAACATTAAAGGGAGGTTTAGTATCTGCATCTAAATAAGAATACATAGATAAGGGCCCCAATGGTACTTCACCAGGGAAAATGTGGCTTGACTTAATAGTACTTTTTTGTTCTGGTATTGTAGAAAGACTTATTTTGACAAAAATTATACTGAACTTTTTTAAGAATTAGGGAAAAGGGGTATTTTTTAAGCCCCCTTCACACGAGCACACAAGTAATATGATCTGTCAAAATTTTGTGTAGAAGAGAACGGATGGGATCGTCTAAACGCAATATGTAATGAAACCATCACACATTGAGAGAAAATACGGATGGAAAATTTGACAGTCGTATGGCTCTCTTCATTTTTTGAAATGATTCAAAAAACAAGCAAGTCGCATTAGATCAGGGATGTATTTTTATGTAAACACATAAAAAAAAAGTGAAACAGCTGTTCCATCTTACTTTGTTATTGTTTTATATCAATCGTGTAAACACAAAAAATATAAATCATGCGACTTTTATTCTCTTTTTTGTCATACGGATGGAATTTCATTTTACTTTTTCATTAGACTTGTCGTACGTAAAGTGTGACCGTGTGAAGGGTCCTTTAGTACCTTTTCGATTTGATGCTTATAAAACCTTTAGACCTCCTCTAAGTTATCAAATAGCATTATATAGCTGTAGGTGAGAGATACGTTTTTGTACATTTTATAATACATTTTACGTTTTTCTAGTTAATTTGCTTAGAATCATAAATGAGAGCAAATGACGCCATTTTACTACATTCGAACATTTTTCAAAGTGTCGTAAAAACAATGTCAACAAAAAACACATGGTTTTTTATATTCCATCAAAAAACTGAAATAAAATTAATAAAACAACCCTCATTAGTGCTAATGAAACATAATAAACATAATGGGGGGTGGACGGATATAAACAATTTACAAACAAAAGGTTTCCATTTTATTTCTTTTCATATTTAACAACTTTTTTCCAATGAATTTAAATAAATAACAAAGTATATAACAAAAAATAAAAACAAAATGGCAGCGGATTAACTTAGACCTCCAACTCATAAAAATATATTAGAAAACTAAGCGATATAAATCTAAATAATAATCGTTTTAATACTTTGGGCTTAATTGAGTTGTTGCTTATCGAAATAGATTCTAATGACAAATGGTCATTCCATTTGCTCGTTTACAAGGGAAATTTATACAGAAAAAGTTAAATGATTTAATACATGCATTTTAGACATTTAGAAAGAGAAATAGATATATAAATAAATTTAGTTTTTTTCTATTTATAAGCATTGTTAAATTAATGAAAGATCATTAACTAACTAACTAAATACTTATGTATGTATGTATGTATGTATGTATGTATGTAACTATATATGAATATTTGTTTTGTAATTAAACATTTCAAATATTTTAACTGATATTGTCAACATGATAGAGGAATTTATTACTAGTCAACAGCAATTGAATTATTATTTAAACGTTTTTTATTTCGTAATATGTGTTCATTCATTTATTTATAAACAAATGTTATAAAAAAAGAATAACAATTTATGGTTTAATGATAATTATAGTTGATTTTTCCATTGAATATTTATTTTTCTGTTGCTAAATCTAAAACTATTGAAATTATATTTAATTTATTAAATATGTTTAATGAAAGTAAAATACTATTTAATTGCTAAATAATATCAGAAATCTATGTAATCATGTCTTCTTCCCCCTCATATTCAAATGTTATTATACATATGTAAATGAAATTATGGCATTTCGTGCAGTTCACAAATTATTTTCAATAAAAATTTTTCCTCCAACTTCAAATTAAATTCTTGTTTTCTATAGCTATAGGTATTTTGCTTAATTTATTTATTTAGTTATTTATATGTTTATTTAATCAGTTGTATAATTTTTGCTATTTAAGCGTGTAAATTTCAAATTCAAATTTTCAATTTGTTTATGAACGTTAGTTGTTGACTGTATTTAAATGAGTTTTGATATGTTTTTAATTATTATTATTGTTGTTAACAAATCAAATGTTTTTGATTAATTTTCGAAAGTGCTTAATAAAAATTAATGAGCCATATTAAGTTTTAGAGGTGCTTAATATCATCTCTATAATTTAGGAAAAACTGTACTAATTTTGGAACTTATTGTTCCAGAAAGTATACTGACCAGACATATTTTTTTTATGCTTAATTGAGACTTCTTTAAGGAATAATCTTTATTGCCTTTTATGGTACTTTTGAATACTTTTATGGTACGTACTTTGGTTCTAGTTCAGTTCTAGTTCAGTTCTATTTCAGTTCTATTTCAGTTCTAGTTCAGTTCTAGTTCAGTTCTAGTTCAGTTCTAGTTCAGTTCTAGTTCAGTTCTAGTTCAGTTCTAGTTCAGTTCTAGTTCAGTTCTAGTTCAGTTCTAGTTCAGTTCTAGTTCAGTTCTAGTTCAGTTCTAGTTCAGTTCTAGTTCAGTTCTAGTTCAGTTCTAGTTCAGTTCTAGTTCAGTTCTAGTTCAGTTCTAGTTCAGTTCTAGTTCAGTTCTAGTTCAGTTCTAGTTCAGTTCTAGTTCAGTTCTAGTTCAGTTCTAGTTCAGTTCTAGTTCAGTTCTAGTTCAGTTCTAGTTCAGTTCTAGTTCAGTTCTAGTTCAGTTCTAGTTCAGTTCTAGTTCAGTTCTAGTTCAGTTCTAGTTCAGTTCTAGTTCAGTTCTAGTTCAGTTCTAGTTCAGTTCTAGTTCAGTTCTAGTTCAGTTCTAGTAATTCATTCTAGTTCAGTTCTAATTTAATTTTATTTCGGTTCTAGTTGAGTTCAAGTTTAGATCTCGTTTCTGTTGCTTCTAAATTCTTAAATTTTTAGTGTAAAATGCTTAATTTTCTAAAACTCACCTCCATTTCGTTCTTCTATTCTGGAACCACGTTTTCACCTGAGCATCAGTCATTTTTAAACCTCTCGCCAAAGCAGCTCTCTCCGCAGATGCTAAATATTTTTGCTTGTGAAATCTTTTCTCCAATTCGGCCACCTGTATGCGTGTGAATGAAGTCCTGGGCTTTTTCCTCTTTGGTGGTGTACGATTCTGGTAGGGATGACCTATGCGACGGGCAATGGGAAAGGCAGCTGTAAAGAAACAAATAAAAACCACACATAAGACAAATTATTTTATAAATTATTAGATATAAAACAACTTAATAAATAAACGTCCCTCCAAATAAAAAAAAACTGATCCTTTAATTGATTTCTAAAAAAGGTAAAAACAATTAACGCAACTATAAATTTTCCCAGATAACAAGCAATTTCCGATATTTACTTCCGCACAACAAACAGCCAGAGTCCCGCCGCTACCTGGCGAGCGTGAACAAGTGTTTGTATAAGGGACATTAAGGAGTTTTTGTTTCCAATAGAAAACGAAACTATTTAAGTGGTTACTCTAACAAACATTGATATGGATAAACACATATTGACTTAATTACTACTTTACTTACTGTGTATAACGTAGCGTTTTTAGGCCATTAGCTGCTGAGAAGGAAGGAGTGAATGAATGACTCTTACCTGCTGTGAAATCAATTAGACGTTTAACTAACCTACAAAAGTTAGGGCGCGAGTTCTAGTAAATATTATTTAACCATTTGAAATGGTCTACTATTTCCTAATTGTTAATGTTTGTTTTGTGTGTAGGCTGACATAGGGAAGAAGTAGAAAAATGTCCTGCTTAAAACGCCACTTTCAAAGTGTTTAATTTATGTTGTTGTTGTTGCTATTACTGTTCTTGGGCATTAACGCACGCGACAATTTTTGTTGTCGCGTAATTTTTTTTGAAACCTTAAGTTGAGTCATTTGTTGGTGACATAAAATATACTACAACAACATTTAAGAAAGAAACAAATGAATGAATGGAATGAGTGAGTGACTAGTCGGTCGGTTGTCTGACTGACCCAGACTTTTGTTGTCGCAGAACATGCTAATGCACCGAACAGTTGAAAGAACAGGCGTGCAACCATTGATGGCTGGCTGGCTTGTTGGTCAGATGAACGGACTGAATGGCAGACAGACAGGCCAACCTTTTAAAATTCTTTAAGATCGTAGAGTTTTTGTTATGTTTCATGACGTCGTCGTCATCATCATTATTGTCGTTGTTTTATACGTTTGGCTTTTATTAGGTGCGATAAGAAACGCGTAGAGACATTTTTTGTTAAATAAGAATATTCAGCTAGAGTTGCCAGCATTAAATCATTTCAAAATTTTTAATAAACAGTAATCAAGTTGTAACGAAGCTAGCAATTTACATTTGTCAATTTTCTCACCGCTTGATTCAACAGACAAATAAAACCCAAACTTCATAAATCAGTTGTGTATTTGAAAATTATCAATGGACAATTTTAAAAATTTTACTTTGGCAACCCTTCTTCTTATAACCTCCTTTCATGCGTTTAAATTTTTTATATTTGTTTTCACAAATTAGCCATTTTTATTAAAGAGTTTTCAAAAACGACATTTACAAAATGTTTTACAATTAATAAAATATTAAATTCTTTATTATAACGCTAAGGCCGAACAAAAAAACGCTTTAACTTCTACCACAACATCTCCAACATATCTCATTCTTATTCATATTGTTTGTTGCATTATCTTCCGTGGGTTTTTTTTTTGGTTTTTTGTTCCAAAACTGTATTTGCGTCCTCTTGTAGTGTTTTGTCGCCAGCTTATCTTAATAGCTCCGTCGAAGTACAATAATTGGCGCCTCCGCGGAAATTGTATGGATTGGTTGTATATGTTAACCAATTTTTCTTTATGAACGAATACTTTACGTAGCTGTTGGTGTTTGGTTTTTTGGTCAAAATTATTTTTTTTTTTTGTTTTTCGAAGTAATTTTGTTGTTGGTATTTTGTTTTATAGCAACAGTCTGAAAGTGGTTGCTTAAACGATACATTGACATCGAACAATTAATTATGAAAGCGTTGTAAATATAAAAAGGTGAATGGAGGTTTTGATAGTGTTAATGAACATTTGTTTAATTTTATTAAATAAAAAACTCTTTTGTTTTAAAACAAAACTTCTTAAACTAAAGTTAACATAAAATATATTATTACTACTTTCTTAAGGCATAATCATATTGTACAAATATTTGACCCAAAAGTTCGAGTTCAGTTCTAGTCGGGATCTACTTCAGTTCTAGTTCAGTTTTAGTTCAGTTCTAGTTTAGTTCTAGTTCAGTTCTAGTTCAGTTCTAGTTCAGTTCTAGTTCAGTTCTAGTTCGGTTCTAGTTCAGTTCTAGTTCAGTTCTAGTTCAGTTCTAGTTCAGTTCTAGTTCAGTTCTAGTTCAGTTCTAGTTCAGTTCTAGTTCAGTTCTAGTTCAGTTCTAGTTCAGTTCTAGTTCAGTTCTAGTTCAGTTCTAGTTCGGTTCTAGTTCAGTTCTAGTTCAGTTCTAGTTCAGTTCTAGTTCAGTTCTAGTTCAGTTCTAGTTCAGTTCTAGTTCAGTTCTAGTTCAGTTCTAGTTCAGTTCTGGTTCAGTTCTAGTTCAGTTCTAGTTCAGTTCTAGTTCAGTTCTAGTTCAGTTCTAGTTCAGTTCTAGTTCAGTTCTAGTTCAGTTCTAGTTCAGTTCTAGTTCAGTTCTAGTTCAGTTCTAGTTCAGTTCTAGTTCAGTTCTAGTTCAGTTCTAGTTCAGTTCTAGTTCAGTTCTAGTTCAGTTCTAGTTCAGTTCTAGTTCAGTTCAAGTTCAGTTCTAGTTCAGTTCTAGTTCAGTTCTAGTTCAGTTCTAGTTCAGTTCTAGTTCAGTTCTAGTTCAGTTCTAGTTCAGTTCTTGTTCAGTTCTAGTTCAGTTCTAGTTCAGTTCTAGTTCAGTTCTAGTTCAGTTCTAGTTCAGTTCTAGTTCAGTTCTAGTTCAGTTCTAGTTCAGTTCTAGTTCAGTTCTAGTTCAGTTCTAGTTCAGTTCTAGTTCAGTTCTAGTTCAGTTCTAGTTCAGTTCTAGTTCAGTTCTAGTTCAGTTCTAGTTCAGTTCTAGTTCAGTTCTAGTTCAGTTCTAGTTCAGTTCTAGTTCAGTTCTAGTTCAGTTCTAGTTCAGTTCTAGTTCAGTTCTAGTTCAGTTCTAGTTCAGTTCTAGTTCAGTTCTAGTTCAGTCTAGTTCAGTTCTAGTTCAGTTCTAGTTCAGTTCTAGTTCAGTTCTAGTTCAGTTCTAGTTCAGTTCTAGTTCAGTTCTAGTTCAGTTCAGTTCTAGTTCAGTTCTAGTTCAGTTCTAGTTCAGTTCTAGTTCAGTTCTAGTTCAGTTCTAGTTCAGTTCTAGTTCAGTTCTAGTTCAGTTCTAGTTCAGTTCTAGTTCAGTTCTAGTTCAGTTCTAGTTCAGTTCTAGTTCAGTTCTAGTTCAGTTCTAGTTCAGTTCTAGTTCAGTTCTAGTTCAGTTCTAGTTCAGTTCTAGTTCAGTTCTAGTTCAGTTCTAGTTCAGTTCTAGTTCAGTACTAGTTCAGTTCTAGTTCAGTTCTAGTTCAGTCTAGTTCAGTTCTAGTTCTAGTTCAGTTTCTAGTTCAGTTCTAGTTCAGTTCTAGTTCAGTTCTAGTTCAGTTCTAGTTCAGTTCTAGTTCAGTTCTAGTTCAGTTCTAGTTCAGTTAGTTTAGTTCTAGTTTAGTTCAAGTTAAGTTCTAGTTCAGTTTTTTAATTTTCTATTTATTTAATTTTTTCCAGTGTATTCAAATTGAACATAAATATTTATATCTATTGCGTGCAGTTCTTGTAAATTCTAACCCCTTCAAAAGTGTTAAACTGACAAATCATGTTGTTTATTAAGGTTTTCTTCGTATTTTTGCGAAAATGTTTATTAAAAATTTAACAACATAAAGACATAAAAATCAATATTGATGTTATTTACAAAACGTTTTTTATTTCAAAGCCATTTTTTCTCATCTTGGATGTAATATCAATTTCAATAAAAAGCCATTTTAAGCCATAAATATAAACAACAAACCCATCAAATCATGGCAACATGATGCTCCAATTGTAACTGTTACTCAAAAAAGGGTTTATATATGTATAACAATTTAAGTAGGTATATCATATCTAAACATATAACAACCACATATGATTTTTTATAGGGACTTTTAAGGGGGGATTTAAAAAAATTTAAATTTGAGGAAAAATGTATAGCATGTATGTATGCAAAAATACATTTTCCTGTTTCTGGTTTTATTTATTTTTAAAACAAAAATATGGAGGGTTGGTTTTACTTATGACTTTGTGTTTCCTGTTAAACAGAAAGTTTTTCCTTTTTCTTTAAATTTTTTCTTTCTCTAAAATATTCCAAAGGGATGTTTTACGACTGTTTTAAGAAAAGTTGAATGTTTTAAAACAAAAATAAACGTTTCATTCGTGTTAGAAATGAACGAGTGTTTGTGTGTGTGGCTATAAACCATAAGCCAAGTTAGTAACTGTAATGGAAAAAGCTTTTAACATGAATTATAAATATGCATGTTTATGCCAAGAAATATTGTTTTTTTTTTTCAGCTAGCTACAAATATAAATACATTTACAAAAAGGAACATGGTATAGGTTTTTTATAGATGATGTATTTAAGGTTAAGAAATTCATATTTATATGTACATATACAGACATAAAGTTGTAAATTTGCCGGAAATATGTATCAAGATTTTGTAGGAAATATTTAAAATCAAAAATATATATTTGATTGAAAAATTAAGAATTTTGTTTATTGTTTTTTCGTTATTTGCTTAATTTATTAGTTAAATTTGATAAATAAAATAAACATATTTTAAATACACTAGTTTAGTTCTAGTTCAGCTATTAAGTTCTAGTTCAGTTATAGTTCAGTTCTAATTTGAAATTTATTCGTTTTTTCCTCTGTTTCTACAGCCATTGTAAACTTACTACATTTTCTTTATTTGAAAGATCACTTTGCTAGAGTAGTTTAAAAATTTACATTTAATTATATTAATGTGACAGAGACGTTAAAATGTCGACGTAGTGCAACGCATCTGTAGCAAAAATGAAAGAAAGATAAATTAGATAGATGATGATGGCATTCTTTAACGTTTCATTTCATATAACATCTCCAGTATTTTCCTTTCATTATTTTTTGTTTCCACCAAACAGCATCTGTACATGGAAAATCACGTGCAACGTGTGCCACAAACATTAACAGCACCAGCACTCAGCCAATATGTATGGAAAAAGTCGTATAAAATAAAGTACAAAAAATGCCAAAGAATATAAATGAACGTTGTTGTTCTTTTAAATGCGTATGTTGCTACTGTATTTCTGCAGCAGAAGCGCAAGTACTTGAAGAAGGCAGACTAAGGCAGTAAATTCCAAACTAACACCACATACATCAATGCGAAAGAAAGTCAGACCAGGCACAATGCGTTTTATAGGCCAAAACCATCAAAAAAAAAGAGGCATAAAAAAGCGTATAACGAAAACATTAAAGACAAGCCACAATGATTGCCACATAGCACGCACTCAATAAAATTGAAAAAAATAAATAAAACAACAATTACCTCACAAACAAACCCTTGATATGGAATTGCAGCAGCTACAAGAAACAAGCAAAGCATACGACCAATTTCATCTCGTCTTTTATAGAAAATGTTAAACTTATTAAAATTTTTGCAGTAACCAAACCTGCCTCCTCAGCCACACTTGCTCCTTCACAATTTACTGCTTTAGTTGTTGGCTAATAAGTATGATCAGAGAAGTCTTTTAAGGTAACAAGCATATCGGCATGTCATACGCTTGCTTAAAGCAAAAAAGAAAAAAAACTAATACCCAACTGATTGCCTGGTTGCTTTGGTTACAAGCACCTACAGGGAAGCTGTGATGATGATACACTTTTGTGGAGTACTTTTACTAAAGTATCCTTTTTAATGTTTATGTATTGTGTGTTCTACTTGTATTTGTATTTTTATAAATCCTTTGGCTCATTGAGTAAAGTAGGAAAACATGTTTGCTTTCAGTGTACAATCTCACCTTTATTTAAGCCTGATACTTTAAACCGCCCAGAAGTTTTACATGTTTTTGTGTGGTTGTTTGTGTTTTGATTTTGCTTCGTTTTAAGAGTTTTTATATAAACAAAATTTGCATAATGTTGCTGATCGTTTAAAAGTGCACTTGTTCAAAAATCATGAGCCTAAGACAGTGGTGTGTTAAGGATGAAATATGAAGACTCACATTTTAACAATTGCACACGTATCATCCACATCTCCTTGTAATGTCTGAGGAGTCATGAATATAGTTCAGTACTAGTTCAGTTCTAGTTCAGTTCTAGTTCAGTTCTAGTTCAGTTCTAGTTCAGTTCTAGTTCAGTTCTAGTTCAGTTCTAGTTCAGTTCTAGTTCAGTTCTAGTTCAGTTCTAGTTCAGTTCTAGTTCAGTTCTAGTTCAGTTCTAGTTCAGTTCTAGTTCAGTTCTAGTTCAGTTCTAGTTCAGTTCTAGTTCAGTTCTAGTTCAGTTCTAGTTCAGTTCTAGTTCAGTTCTAGTTCAGTTCTAGTTCAGTTCAGTTCTGTTCTAGTTCAGTTCTAGTTCAGTTCTAGTTCAGTTCTAGTTCAGTTCTAGTTCAGTTCTAGTTCAGTTCTAGTTCAGTTCTAGTTCAGTTTTATTTCGATTCCAGTTCACTTCTATTTTGGTTCCAGTTCAGTTCAAGTTTAGTTTCAGTTACCCAAAACAAGTGACGTTTTTCTTCCCTATAAATGTATTCTAAACCACTGTACATTATCAAAATATGTTACAATAACAACAATCACCAAACTGTTTTTCAATTTCCAGCCACATTATTCGTTCATTCATTAGTTAAATGATAATTTGTTGTAGTATAAACTTCAATTGTATCAATATTAAAATGACAATGTTCGGTATAAATCCTCAAAGTGACCTCCATGATGCTAAAGATAAAACAACGTTTTTGAATTTAATCACAAACACACACACACAGAGAGAGCGCACATTTTAAGCTCTACTTTAATGCTTCAATAAACATTTGTATTGATTTGAATAAAAAGAACAAAAACAAATAAAGCTTCCTTTCAAAACTGAGCACAAAAACTTAAAGTATCAAACATTTGCCGCTTTAACCGATTTGACATAAAGTGTCGGCTTGATGATCACGCACACACACAGTCAGTCCTCGTTTGTGGCATCCTTAAGATAGACTTGATTTTTGTGTATTTTTATTAATTTGCATACAACAGCCTTTAAATCAAGCTTAATTTCGATATAGTGTTGTGTTTTTGTTTGTTTTGTTTTTGCAACTATTTTAATGATGTGATTAACATGACTTTTTAATTTCAACCTGTATACCGAATTAATTACCATTTGGGAGGTCGGTTTTTTTATAACAATTCTAATACAAATTTCGAAATCGAAATGACGTTAGAGTTTTACTGCCGTGACTGTGCAAAAGATTTATCTTGCTCATCAGCAGCAACATCAAAGTCATTTCAAATACAAATTAAATTCTTAAAAATACAAAAGGAGTCAATTTCACCACATTTGAATATATTGAGCTTTTATTGGCGTCACACAAAATAAATGTCAAATGTATTAATGCTTTTTATTAAATGAATTTCCTTTCCAATGTTTTGCTTTGATTGCTGGTCGTTAAAGGGTTAAGGCATTATCACTTTAATGTTGATTTTTTTCTCATTCTCATGTGTGAGTGTATTCCTTGACTGGAGTTTGTACCTTTATTAAGGTTGTATTTGAGTTTTTTTTTTTATGGTGCGTGTTGATAAGCTGGCGCCTTTGGCTTTTTTTCTACGTTACCTTTTCAGCTTCCATAAACTATATTGACTCTTTGTCGAAAATGATTTATGAACATTTTTTCTTATGGTTTCAATAATAAACTTATGTAGGTGGTCATGTTGGAGTTACTGATTGTTGAAGTGGTAGCTTTTAAAAGACAATTATAATATTATTTTTGTTTTCTTCTCCTATATGATAAACGGAAGTTGTTCGAGATTGTTTGGAGTTTTATTGGTGACGAGATTGAAAGTATTAAGAGCAACTAATTATCATTCTTAATGAGGTTTTTAATATGAAAAATAACAGTTAAAGTTTAACACTTAATTTTAAAGCTCTTTTGTTAAGTTTCAGTTTTCTTTGGCAATAAAACGCTTTTAGAAAACTTTTACGGAATTGTGATTAAGCTTTCTGTCTACTGAAGACAAACACTTAGTTTTAGGGATATTTTTGAACAAAAGTTTTCTTAAAAGCTTTTATAAGTCTTAAGTTTAACACTGAATTTTGAGGTTACATTTTTAAGTTCCATTTTAGTTAGCTAAGTTACAAATTTCTATAGAAATTAAAAGCTTTTATATAGTTTTTATAAAATTTTGATCTAATATAGTTAAAGCTTTCTTGGTAACAAAGTTTAGCATGTTTGATTAAAGCTATTTATAAACTAAAGTGTTTCTAAACAGTTTTAAACTTTCATGGTATCAATTGGAAATTTGTTTATAAAAAAAAGCTTTTAAATATTGAAAATTCCAATAATTAAACTTTAATTAAGCTTGAATATTGATTATATGCCAATGTTGAGAAATGTAGAAAGAATTGCATCTAACTATGGATCAAGAAATTTTTACGTTGGTGGAGCTATAGGAGCTTTTTTTATGTAGAGCTTTTACTTAACTTTTTAGTATAAAATATACCATTCAATTAAATTTCAGAATGATATTTGATTTTTCTAAAATACAATGCAATAGGAAATATTTCAGAAAAATGCTGTTGAACTTGTTGTTGTTTCTGACTATATCACTTAATTTAGGAAATTACAAAGTAGATTATCTGTTAACAAAATTTTGCCCTTTTTTCAATTTAACTTTCAATAAACTTCATGTTTTTTAATCAACTTGAAAAGCAAGTTGCTACTTCCGTTGCAGCAAAACACATCAACGAAAAAGTTTACAATTTTATGATTTTCTGCTCAAATAAAAACAGAATATTCTTCCAATAAACTCTGCTATTTTAAGACAGAAAAAAGCTCAAACAAATTTTATGGGTATTTAAAAAATTTACTTTGAAACTTGTTAAAAAATCCTTATATAACTTTGATATAATTAAAACAAAAAATATGCAAATAACCTGAGGCTAGCGTGGCACCCCACTGTGCGAATAAGTGCTGTTTGTCCAAAAACATTAACACACATTAGTAGCTCATTAACCATATTTATGTTAATGTCTTATTCATTTAATTTAATAACGAAGAAGCTCATGCTTAACTCACCTGCCAGTCTGTCTTTAACGGCTTGATGCGCCAGCGCAGCATGATGTAAAGGCGGTAAGGCCCATGTTAATGGTGTCCGTTGTGGTGGTACTCTTAAAACATGACCCGCTGCAGCAGCTGCCGCTGAGGGATATAGATGTGGATATGTGTAAAGTGCAGTAGCACCGCCATATGTTGATGAGGCTAAACTTGTGGCCAATTTATAGGCGGCCAAATCTTGTTCATTTTGTAAATCCTGTTCACTCAATTTATTACTATTGCTATTGTTGTTGTTGTTATTATTATTGTTGTTGTTATGCTCGAAGGGTTTTGAAAGCAGGCGCGATATACTAAAAGGCAGATTTTCACTAGACGAGGAACGGGTTTGTTCTGACTGTGTTTCACTGGAAATGGGAGAAGAGATAAAGATAATTAGAAAAAAGTAATATAACATGCTTTATGTTAACACTTTCAATTCTTAGTAAACTTAGGATATAAGCACATTTTGCAAATATTTCACTAAATAACGAAAATGAAAATGTTACAAATGTACTTGTATTTGTCAGATATTTGAAAAACTTATTAAAATTATTTACTGAAAGTTTTAATTAAGCTTTTTTCCTCAAATATTTGTTTAATATGATGTGACTTGTTTATTAATTTTTTGCTGGGTTGTTGTTATCATTGACGCAATAGCTCTTCAATTGTAAACAACGAAAATAAAAATCGTGTTATTTTTTACATTTATAACGAATATGATTCAGTCTAGAGCTGGTATTAAAAGTAGTTTTATTTAATAAAACTATAAATCAAAAAAAGCTTTTAAAAATTTAGTTTCAAAGTAAAAACGTGACCAAAAAAAAAGAAACTTAAATCAATACTTGTTTTATATTATTCTTCACAAATATTGCGTGTTCTTTTCCCTTGAATCTCATGAAAAACAAAAAAAAAAAAAAAATTCATTTATTAGCATTTTTTCAACATACATTTACAAAAACAAACAAAAATTAATGAGTTTTACAAGAACTGTCACAGATAAAAAATAAATTCATATAAAAATTTGTTTTCATTTTGTATTGATCATGAATGCATGTGTTTAAATGTGTGTTTGACACACAAAAAAACATGTTAAAAGAAATAACAACAAAAAGTTATTAATTAAGTTTGTTTTTAAATCAAGAAAAAAATTGTAAACAAATGACAGTAAAATTGCAATGTTGATGCTAAAATATACTTACATACATACATGTTTGTTCAAATGTGTGTTGAATTGTTTACAAACAAACAAATTTATTTTTTTGCTCAGAGAGAATTAGATTTGCTGCAGTAAGCATATCAGCCATGTAAACCCACGCAACTCTTGTATACAAAAGATAATGGTGTATAATTGTATGTTTGTTTGCATGAATGTTTACATAATAATGGCAGCTCTAAGTTCTTGAGTAGTAAATGCAAAAAAGGAACAACAAAAACCGTATACAGTTGATCATGATTACTTAATACAGTAGCCAAACAAACAGCAACAATTTATAAAGATTTATGTTTGATATGAAATTGAGACATTTGCGTGACCATTGATGGATTAAATCTGTTTTATTTTTTTTTTTATTTTCGTTAGTGTTTTTATTTATTTATGAATTAAATGCTTTTTGCTTATTGCTGAAGGTTATAATGAATGAATAATACTATTAACTAGGTTTACTTGTACGTTGTGTTGTACTACATACTATTCAATTAGCTGATGGAGTAAGATTATTAAAAATAAAGTAAATAATGAATATCGGGGAAAACAAATATTGAAATGAGAACTCGATTAAAAGCTATAAAAATAATTTATTACCTTCTTCCTTAGTAAAATCAACCAACAAATAAACTCTCTAATAAGTATGTACAAAAAACACAAAAAAACGTAACATTGTTAATAGTTTTAACAAGTCATAAAATTAGCTTTAGGTGGGTAATAAAATTTGAAAGTTTATCTCGTATAATATTTAACAGGGATGGAAAACACAGTAGTATTGTAGTTCTTCGGAATTTAATAAAATATCACATGCTTAGAAAGGAACCTTTATAAAAAAATAGTACTTATTTAGGTTTTAAAGGACTAAACTAATTTAGACTAGAATATATATTATAGATTAGACTAGACTGTAGAGTAGACTATAGACTAGACTATAGACTAGATTATAGACTAGACAATAGAATAGACTAGACTAGACTAGACTATAGATTAGACTACAGATTAGACTACAGACTAGACTACTGACTAACTATAGACAAGACTATAGACTAGACTATAGATTAGACTATAGATTAGACTATAGATTAGACTATAGACTAGACTATAGACTAGACTATAGACTAGACTATAGACTATAGACTAGACTATAGTCTAGACTATAGACTAGACTAGACTATAGACTAGACTATAAACTAGACTATAGACTAGACTATAGACTAGACTATAGACTAGACTATAGACTAGACTATAGACTAGACTATAGACTAGACTATAGACTAGACTATAGACTAGACTATAGACTAGACTATAGACTAGACTATAGACTAGACTATAAAATTAGCTTTAGGTGGGTAATAAAATTTGAAAGTTTATCTCGTATAATATTTAACAGGGATGGAAAACACAGTAGTATTGTAGTTCTTCGGAATTTAATAAAATATCACATGCTTAGAAAGGAACCTTTATAAAAAAAATAGTACTTATTTAGGTTTTAAAGGACTAAACTAATTTAGACTAGAATATATATTATAGATTAGACTAGACTGTAGAGTAGACTATAGACTAGACTATAGACTAGATTATAGACTAGACAATAGAATAGACTAGACTAGACTATAGATTAGACTATAGATTAGACTACAGACTAGACTACTGACTAACTATAGACAAGACTATAGACTAGACTATAGATTAGACTATAGATTAGACTATAGATTAGACTATAGATTAGACTATAGATTAGACTATAGACTAGACTATAGACTAGACTATAGACTAGACTATAGACTAGACTATAGTCTAGACTATAGACTAGACTAGACTAGACTAACTAGACTAGACTAGACTATAGACTAGACTATAGACTTAGACTAGACTATAGACTAGACTATAGACTAGACTATAGACTAGACTATAGACTAGACTATAGACTAGACTATAGACTAGACTATAGACTAGACTATAGACTAGACTATAGACTAGACTATAGACTAGACTATAGACTAGACTATAGACTAGACTATAGACTAGACTATAGACTAGACTATAGACTAGACTATAGACTAGACTATAGACTAGACTATAGACTAGACTATAGACTAGACTATAGACTAGACTATAGACTAGACTAGATAGACTATAGACAAGACTATAGACTAGACTATAGACTAGACTATAGACTACACTATAGACTAGACTATAGACTAGACTATAGACTCGACTATAGACTAGACTATAGACCAGACCATAGACTAAACTATAGACTAGACTATAGACCAGACTATAGACTAGACTATAGACTAGACTATAGACTAGACTATAGACTAGACTATAGACTAGACTATAGACTAGACTATAGACTAGACTATAGACTAGACTATAGACTAGACTATAGACTAGACTATAGACTAGACTATAGACTAGACTATAGACTAGACTATAGACTAGACTATAGACTAGACTATAGACTAGACTAGATAGACTATAGACTAGACTATAGACTAGACTATAGACTAGACTAGATAGACTATAGACTAGACTATAGACTAGACTATAGACTAGACTATAGACTAGACTATAGACTAGACTATAGACTAGACTATAGACTAGACTATAGACTAGACTATAGACTAGACTATAGACTAGACTATAGACTAGACTATAGACTAGACTATAGACTAGACTGTAAACTAGACTATAGACTAGACTATAGACTAGACTATAGACTAGACTATAAACTAGACTATAGACTAGACTAGACTATAGACTGGACTATAGACTTGGCTATAGACTTGACTATAGACTAGACTATAAACTAGACTAGACTATAGACTAGACTGTAGACTACACTATAGACTAGACTATAGACTAGACTCTATAGACTAGATTGTGGGTAATAAAATTTGAAAGTTTATCTCGTATAATATTTAACAGGGATGGAAAACACAGTAGTATTGTAGTTCTTCGGAATTTAATAAAATATCACATGCTTAGAAAAGAACCTTTATAAAAAAATAGTACTTATTTAGGTTTTAAAGGACTATACTAATTTAGACTAGAATATATATTATAGATTAGACTAGACTGTAGAGTAGACTATAGACTAGACTATAGACTAGATTATAGACTAGACAATAGAATAGACTAGACTATAGACTAGACTATAGACTAGACTATAGACTAGACTACAGACTAGACTATAGACTAGACTATAGACTAGACTATAGACTAGACTATAGACTAGACTATAGACTAGACTATAGACTAGACTATAGACTAGACTATAGACTAGACTATAGACTACACTATAGACTAGACTATAGACTAGACTATAGACTCGACTATAGACTAGACTATAGACCAGACCATAGACTAGACTATAGACTAGACTATAGACCAGACTATAGACTAGACTATAGACTAGACTATAGACTAGACTATAGACTAGACTATAGACTAGACTATAGACTAGACTACAGACTAGACTATAGACTAGACTATAGACTAGACTATAGACTAGACTATAGACTAGACTATAGACTAGACTATAGACTAGACTATAGACTAGATAGACTATAGACTAGACTATAGACTAGACTATAGACTAGACTATAGACTAGACTATAGACTAGACTATAGACTAGACTATAGACTAGACTATAGACTAGACTATAGACTAGACTATAGACTAGACTATAGACTAGACTATAGACTAGACTATAGACTAGACTGTAAACTAGACTATAGACTAGACTATAGACTAGACTATAGACTAGACTATAAACTAGACTACAGACTAGACTAGACTATAGACTGGACTATAGACTTGGCTATAGACTTGACTATAGACTAGACTATAAACTAGACTAGACTATAGACTAGACTGTAGACTACACTATAGACTAGACTGTAGACTACACTATAGACTAGACTATAGACTAGACTCTATAGACTAGATTGTAGACTTGACTATAGAATATGTTAATTTTTTTAATTAGTTTTCAATTTAAAAAATATCCTAAAGCTGAAAAACAAGATATTTAGAAATCTCCAATGCTACTCTATTTTCCAACCCTGTTTACAACTCACTCTAATAAATTAAACATTATACTGCAATTTCATTCAATCTTGAACACAGCTACACAAACACAGCAATTAAAATGTTAATTTAACAATGATTTTAACAGTTTTTCTAAGATAAAAACACACAAACAAAAACATGCACACATTAACATACACACACACTCATACTAACTGATACCTTTCAGTCAATCTGATTTTTTACGAGATCACCACAATCAATTAACTAGATCTTTTTTTGAACATCTTTAATAGTTTTCTCTATTCATTCATAGTTTTTTCTTTCCAAAAATATATCTAATCTTATGTTTGGGATTTTCAATAAAAACTAATAATTTTATAAATTTTATTGATCGTTAGTAAAAACGTTTGATTTTATTTTAATTTATTTTTAAGTTGTAGGTTTTTTTTTAAATTTTGAAACCATCAAAAACATCAATTTGCCATTAGAAAACATTTGATTTTGACATATTCAGTACATCGACATTTGTTTAAGATTTTATTGTTTTATTTTTCCATACTTGTATTTTATGGTTTTTTAATAAAAAACATTTTTGTATTATATTTTTCATTTATTTATTTACATATAATATTTATTTATTCATAGCGTTTGAAATGTTAAAACATTGTTTTTTTCTTCTTTTTGTTGTCTTGTCTTAAGTGTCAATCGTATTAATTATATTGCAGTTTTAAAGCTTGTTTTTAATTTAATGTCTTGTTTTTTTGCTGTTGTTGTTGCTTTTTGCTAATATTTATTAAAAATCATAAGTTTATAAACATTTAATACAAGTTAAGACATTTTAATAAAAATCAAATTAAACAGAAAAAAATAATAATGCGATTTGAAAAACAATGTTGTTAATATTTATTATTGATTATGTACATGTAGGAGTGCTGTCAGTGGGATTATTAAGGGTGTTGTTCATTTGGTTAGGAAAAATGAAAATGTTTCAAATCGTATTAAAAAAAGTTAAATGGAATTGAGTGTTTTTAAAAAGCTAAAGTTAATTAAAATTTCTAAATTCTTTTAGTATACAAGAATTTGAGTTGGACTGAATAATCGGGTTTTCGAGTATTATGAGTATTTTAGGTAAGATATTTAGGCTTTTGTCTTATTCTTAGGGAGTATAAATCTTTTAATTTCAGGTTTATGAATTGTTCCGATTTTCGCAGTACTTTTCCTCCATCAAAAATTTTACTTCCAAATTATTACTTCTAAGGAGGTTCATTCCTAATTTAGATGATAATTTTTTAATCTGTTATTTAAACTAGACGAAGGGAAGAACATGGATATTCTATATAATTTATTAATATCAGTCCGACGGAATACACTTAAAATATTCATCTTAGACTATCAGTGAAAGTTTT
This sequence comes from Lucilia sericata, assembly GCF_015586225.1. Classification (NCBI taxonomy): domain Eukaryota; kingdom Metazoa; phylum Arthropoda; class Insecta; order Diptera; family Calliphoridae; genus Lucilia; species Lucilia sericata. Next base: position 197,306 of record NW_023994718.1, on the reverse strand, counting down.
CATTGAGAAAGTCCATGTTTGACAAATACAGGGGCTTAGGAGAGTAATGACGGTGTACGACGATTGAGATTCAATATATTTAAACTGTACGGAAGCTGCAGGATCTATTAGTAAAACTCGTAAAAGCTTTGGGAATAGACTGAACTTTTTATAGCAAAAAAAAAAAAAAAAACCTGGAAACTTTAAGAAATTTTCGCACTATTTTTGGTAATAATCGATGGTTCAAAATCCCCTCAAATTGACGTAAATTTGAATTCCTAATGAAAAGAAAATAGACACAAAACTAGTCAATTGTGTGGTTCCTGGAAGGAAGAGATCAGTTCTTCTAGTTCTAACAATTAATGTGAAGGGACCATTGAAAGTAAAAAAGAATAAATAGTTCTTGAAATAGGTTATAGGAACTATCTATGTGTAGGTTACAAAATTTTGGGTTTTCCATTAAAAGTTGCAAAGATGCAATTTGTTTTTGACATTTCTCGAATGGGCGTGATATTGGCTTCGTGATTCTTTCTAAGTTTAGAAGCATCAGTCTATGCCAATTTAATTATGGAGATGTGATATATGTTTTAAGAAGGTTTGCAAATTATAAAATTTTTCTATCAAAGTTCATGCATTATTAATTGTGCTTTTAATTCAGCCTATTTTAGGCCATCGAAAATGTCGAAAGAGACAGGTTGTGGAGTTTTTTTTAGGTCGCTGGTATATGTCAATAGGCCAACAAAGTTAGAACAGCTTGAAATCAACATCGAACGTAAAATTCCAGATTTTTCTGCTGATTTATGTGCTTGAGTCATGGACAAATACGTCCATCACTCGTCCCAGCGCTTCCACGACAGACATTCCATAAATACAGACTCTGAAGGTATTCATTATCATTTGAATAACAGTAACAAGTAACAATTAACTGATCTGATTATAGTTCCATTATATTATTATTATATTTCTAAGACTAAAAATGCAATTTTATCATATTCTAATTCTAACGAAATAAAAAATTGTTCTTTTCGAAAAATATTAAATGTATTATTAAAGTTTTAAGTAATTAAACAAGCTGGGAGAATGATAAACATATTCATGGATATAGTAAGATTAAGTTCCGTCGGCCAAACTTGTTGGAACCAAAAACAAAATAGGTAAAAGTTTTAAGGTACTTGATTAAAAAAGCCGTCGGAAACTTAAATTCATTCCATTATCATTCATTTTGAAAAGATTTCGTCTCTTTATACCTACAGATCCAAAATTTGCTTTGCTGCAGAAATATTGGAATACATACTTGAAGACCTTTCTTTAATAGTTTTAAACTTACCTTAGGGGAGCTTCAGATTCATCATAACAACTACCACCATCCATATCGATATCTGAGCCCGTGCCACATGATAAACGGGAATCGGAATCAACGTCGACATGAATCTCTTGATCCTCAATGTCATCGCGATCATCTTCTTCATGTGAGGATGACATACTGGAGCTGTAGGGAGCCAACTTGCACAGTTTAAGCAAAAACTTTTAATAAAACAAAACTTTTTTTTATAAATTTTAAAATGTTTTTTAAACAAATAAACTTGTTTGTTGTATTAATTCCTTTAATTTTTATAAAATTTCTATTTATATTTTATAAATATCTGTTATTTTATTGCTAATTATTATTTTAAATAATTTTTTTGGAAATTAATTCATATTTTTTTGTTGTTAATTAATTTACACTTTTATTTTTTAAAACTTTAAAATAAGCCGACGCTTTATTGTTTTACAAAATTTTTAATTTCCAATTTTTTTTTTTAAATGCGTATCCGTAAAACTTTTCAAATATTAATCCGTTTAATTTAAATAGATTTTTGACGGTTTATTTTTTTGTGTTTTTGTATTAAATTGATACTTTTCTGTTTTGGGGGCAAATAGAAGAAAAACCGTTTAACATTTAAGCGCTTTAACGAACTCGACAAATTGAGGTGTTAACGCCAACTGAATGTTCAACTTCCCCGTTGCAAAACATTAACCGACCGTAAACAGTTTAAACCACACACCACTATACTGCCACTACCAGCAGCAGCAACTACCAAATTGTATACTAATACCACTGTAACAACAACTACTTCCATCCATTTACTTACAAATCAACATTGAATCTTGTCTTGTTAGCAAGCTAATGATGTTTAAATATTATTGTTGTTGTTGTTTTTGGTATTTTTCGTCTTGTTTAACTACCACCACCATCGTTGTAGTTTAAAAAAAGGCAAAAGAAAAAAAAAAAACACCAACAATCGTCATCATCATTCACAAACACCGGCAGCTCTTTAGCTTGTTAGACCAGTTTAACTGCTTCCTTCCTTGCTTTAATAAGTATTGTTGTAGCTAATGTTGTTGTTGTGCTGTGAGTGCAGTTGAGTTAAACCTAACCTACGGTAATATAATGGCACTTGTTTTATGTAGGGTTTGTCCACATGTTGTATGTTTACATAGCAATTGTCTTATTACTCTGCACGAAAACTCCGCCTTCCATTTTACACACTAGAGAGAGTATTATTTGTCTCTGCTTTGATCAAGAGTAGTAAACAGGTTTATTTTTTCTACAAAAACTTGGCATCACTTTTTAATGTTAAAGGGGTGTTGCTTATTTGTTATTGGTTGTACGCAGGCGTGTAAATTTGTTTGTTGTTATTTAAAAGTTGTTTTTGTTTAACAAGCTAATGACCTGTATGTATGGCTTTTTATTTTAATAAGGGGTAGTGGTTTTTGTTGTAGTAGTTGTTGGCGTTTATTTTTAAATACTTCTTATTGAGTGTTATTGCCTGCATTTATTTGGTTATTGTGTATTCGGGGAACGTTTATCCATTAATGGAATTTGGGAATTCAATTTTTGACAAAATTTTCGTACAGGTTATTTATTTTATGAAACAAAGGAAAGAAAAATAGTTTTACAATAGTTGTGTTTTGTTGCTATCAATGAGTGTTAACGCTTAAAGTTAGCAAACAAAACGAACATTACCTGACTTGGTATCACTCCACAGAAGAAATCTGCTAAATCTTAAAATTATTTACATTTTCTTAAAAAAGGTTTTTTTATTTGATATTTTTTTTTATTTAAATTTTATTTTAAAATATTTTTTTATTGTTTGACATAAACACATTAATATTTGTATTTTTATTTTTGAATTGGTAGCACTTTTATCGACGTTAAAATTAACTTGTATAATTTTACACGTTAACTCCTAACGTTTATAAATTTTAAATTTATATGAAATTGCCTTTGAACGTTAGCAACAAAACACAACTAATAATATTATGTTTTTTAAAAAGATTTTAAATTTTTTGCAAGTCTGATGATACAACTTTTGCAAGAAGCAACAAGGATTAAATATTGACCGAGGCATAGTCGGGCATGGCCGATCATATTATACCCTACACCAGCGAGTATGTGTATTTAAGTGGTTTTTTACCTTAATACGGAAATATTTTAGCAATTTGTCTACAAAAAAGTGATTTCTGAAAGAGCAAGGGTAAATATAGGTCTATCCTTACAAATTTTTATAGATTAATGTTATTCATGCATAATTTCTATTGATTTTTGTAGAGAAACTAAAGTATGTAGGTGTAATAATGGATCGATTTCAACCTTTTTCAATAGGCTTCGTCCTTGGGTCCAGAGAAGAGTATGTGGGTGAATCCATATCAAAACGGACAGAAAACAGCAATTTTCGGATTTACCATCTCCGATTTTAATGAAATTTCCCACATATTTTATGGTTTGAAAGTGTTCCCTAAATCAATGAATTTTTGATCGGTATCCCGTTCCAGACCAAAAATATCGCGCTTTGAAAATTTAAAAATATGTTAAAATTGTCTAAAAGTATATACATATAATTGCCCATAACTTTGAAATTCCTTTAAGTACAGGATAATTTTTAATTTCGTTATAAAGCCAAAGATATTCGCTTGTATTTATAAAAAAATCTTATTTTGCTTTTAATGCACTCAATAGTTAAAGCACACTTTAGCCTTAAAAACCATTAATAAAATTGTGATATTCATAAACAAATAATAAACGTACATTAACTATTGTGCTGATTTATGTTTAAGTTGGCAGCACTGTACAATATGGCTGTCATTTTATGTGTTAGTGTTGCGTACAATTAGGATAAAATATTCGTTGATTCGGTTTTCTTAATTTCATATTTTTGTTTATAATAGATTTTTGACAATAAAAACAAACTTTTAAGAAAAATAAATATATATATGGCTTTAATAAATGTCTATTTAGTTCAGATGTATAAATATAACATATAATTTCTAATTATTATTAAAAGTATCCGAATAACGGATATTTTGCGACAAAATATACATCACTATGACACATTTTCTTATTTTTACTTATTTTCCTTGTAATTTTTGATAAATTTTTGCAAATATTGATAAATTTCTTTGATATTTGACTAATTTTAATGCCGGCGAATATATTTTGCATTAGTATAACACTAATCAATATAATTTACATGGCATTATATTTAACCAACAAACTTTGAAAAAGCCAAATCAAATGATTTTGTCCATCATTTGATTGACAGACGGGCACTTCCAAATTGCCTAAAAATAGTGCTGGACAATTGGAATATTGTCAAATATTCATGCATTAATCCAATAATGCCTAGATTTGAGTTTTTTCCTCAAAATATAATCGTTTAAAAATTTTCTGGGATTTTATTTACAAATTTGTAAACGTTAAAATTAGAATTTTTAGATTTTATTTTAAAAGAAACCATAATTAGTTTTCGCAATCAACCTAAAATTACCGGAAAAATCTTTATCTGAGAAAAAAATTGTTAAAAATCAACTTATTGTTGGCTTAAAGAGGGGTCGAGCCTACAATAAAATTCTTCTAATTGTCAATGGTTTATTGAAGGTGTTTTAAGCTATTTCACGTTTATAAATACGATTTTCCTGAATTTTGCCTAAAATTGTTTAATAAACCTAAAATAAGTTTTTATAAATACAGCCGATTGTCTTTAAAATCGTGTAAATAAAATATTTTACTTCCAAAAGGTTAAGGGTCAATTTTTATAGTGTATTTTTCAATTCCAAATATATCAGACAGCTCCGTATTAAAAATTATAAAAGGACATGGTATGAGGATACCTGTACTCTCTTCTATATTTTAGTGAAATTTTTTCGATGGAGACTCGTGTAGTTCAGGAGTTATTAACCAAAACGTCATTTAAAGCAAGTTTTTTTTATACAAAATCGTATGAAAAATTAAACAAACAGAAAAAAATACAAAGTGGAATCAATTCAATTTATATGGAAAATGCTATGTATCTCTTAAACTGCAGGACCAATTTAAATAATATATACAAGAAAATTATTAAGAACGATTTAACCTTACTGAAAAATTATCTTGTTACCGCCGTGTTAAAATACAAGGTGAGGTACGTGGTGTTAAATGAGAGTACTTCGATTATAAAAAAATATTAAAGCTTCACAAATCTGCAAATAAGGACCGATTTGGCTGAAGTTAAATTTTTCTTATAGTAGACATTATGGGTATTATAAAACTTAATGGTAGTATTAAGTTATAAGTAAAATTGAAAAATTATTTTAGTTTAATTGTTTAACTTTTGTTTACTACTTTATTTAAATTATATCTCTTAAACCCTTAAATTTAATTAGTATTGCAATATGGATCTAGCTTTACTGTGTTGTATAGATTACGAAAAGTTTATGATCAGTTAAATTTGATCTCATTTATAGATGATAGAAGCTTTAAAATAATTTTTGAAGTCGAAGAGTTAACTTCTTAAACGCTGTTTTCCACCTTTTATTTTAATATTGTGATGACAAAGGATACCTCCAGTAAGGCCTGATCGTCCTTCATAATTTTCTTGCACATTTCATTTAAATCGGACCAGTGGTTTATGAGATACAATGTAATTTACCATATAAATTGAAATTGATTCTAATCTATATTTTTTCTGTTTGTTTAATTTTTCATACAATTTTGTATAAAAAACTGGTTTTAAATTACGTTTTGGTTAATAACTCCTGAACTACACGAGTCTCCATCGAAAAGTTTTCACTTAAATATAGAAGAGAGTTTAGGTATTCTCATACCATGTATTTTTATAATGTTTAACACGGGGCTGTCTGACCTATTTGACATTGAATTATACACTATGAAAATTGACCTTTAACCTTTTGGAAGTGAAATATTCTGTTTACACGATTTTAAAGACAAGATCTTTTTCTTTAATATGAAATCAAAAATTATGTTGGACTTTAAGTAGTTTCAGAGTTACGGGCAATTATGTGTATGTACTTTTAGGAAATTTTAACATATTTTTCAATTTTCAAATCGCGATATTTTTACATTGGAATGAGATTCCACTCAAAAAGTCAATGATATGTAGAACATATTATATATATTATATGTGTGGTAAGTTTCATTAAAATCGGAGATGGTAAATCCGACTGCTGTCCGCTTTCACATGGATTCTCCCATGTGCCAAATTTTAAATTATTTTGAAAATTTCCACCTGTATCATGGACACACCGATGCATAGCTCAATCGACTCAGAAAGTGATTCTGAGCCAATTTGTAAACGAGAAACGAAACAATAGACAAAAGCAAAGCAATGAAACCAAAACACATACATATGTACGTTTTTTTAAATAAGCAATGTTGTTGTTATTTTTTTATCAAAGCATTCAAAAATTTGTATTTTTTGATGAAATTTTCAGAGGTTATATCGGATTTTTGCTCATATCTTCGCTATTTATGGACGGATTTTGTTGATTTTAAATAGGAAACTTTTCGAAAGCATGTGTGACAGAATTGTTGAAAATTTGGATCCCGAAAATATCTGAGGTCTTCATAAAATTTATTTCAACACACAGACAGACGAACATTGCTTAATCGACTCCGCTATCTATAAGGATCCAGAATGTATATACTTAAAAGGGTCGGAAAACATATTGTGGAAATTATAAACGGAATGACAAACTTATACCCTTCTCACGAAGGTTATTTTTTTAGATTTACCCCCATTATTTCAATATTTGGTTATATTTTTTCGTAAGGTTAAATTGACATTTTACCAAAACCGATTGTTTGGGCTGGAAAAGTGTTTGAACTTTAAATAGTTAATAACTAAGTAATTAGACATTTAGAAAAGATAATCTGTGATCAGTTTCACATTTAACTAAAAATTATTCTTTTTTGGGTGGAATATTCTATGAATAATAATAAATAGTTAATAAAACTTGAAATTGTTAGTAAATCAGTAAATAATGAATAATATTTGATTGTCCATCATTCTGTGTGACTTGACATGCCCTGGAAACTGGAAGACCGTTTTGTCTTTTTATTTGTCATTGCAACTCTGCAGCAATAGTCTTTAATGGGAAATCAGACTGGCAGATGATTATACTATTGATAGAAATCGCACTGGAGATAAGGCATGATATACGTAGTTGACTAAAAATCGAATTTCCAGTTGCCCTCCTCTTTAAAAAATAACGTTCATAACTGACAGTAGTAAAACTATGTACAACGATTGAAATCGAAACAAACGGGTTTTATTACACAAACAATTCTGCACGAAATTTTAATATTAATTAATATTTTATTAGGATATTAATATTTAATTGAGATTTTAAACTTCTCCACTGTAAACATTATTTGAGTACATGATTGGTTTAGTAGTTCTATGTAATGCAGGCATGGATCATGTTAATTTTTTTTTGATAATTCTGTTAATTATAATACTATCCCTCATTTGACCCCATTCAAAGTTTAATTTCAGAAAACCATTTAAACGTTGGTAACTCACCTCTAATCACTAGTATTATGATAAAATTTTGCACAAATAAGTTTTATATGAATTAAAATCACACCCTAGAGGATCGGTCCATATTTGACCCTAGTCGCCATATAACTCCATTTTTTTATTTTTATCTATAATTTGCTTAAACATGTATATAGGTCGGCCATGTCCGACTGCACTTTCCTACTCCTTTTGATTTGTTGAAGTGTGTGTATGCATATATATCCAAAATATTTATTTTATAACCTAAAAAAAATCAGGAGAAAAATCTGTCGCATACTATGTGTCACGTATGATATTTAAATATGTTCATTATAAAATTATATTAATTTCTTTTTTTATTTAAAAATTATGGATTACTAATGAAAAATATGTCCCATAGTGTAAGAAATTAAAACAAAAAAGATACACCTACAGAATTCGCAGATTTTCGTAAATATTTACATGTGCTTTAAAAACACTTCCGTTTTTTGTCACGTATGATATCACCATATTTTAATCCATATTTTGGAAAACAAGGTTCCGAATGGGATGATTCCTTTTGCAAATATAGTATTCTTTAAATGGAACAGAATGACAAAATTGTTTTCCAAGTACTCCTAATTTTACAAAATCTATACCACTCTGAAGGGGTGCGAATGTCACATACAATCGTATGGAATTGCCCATATGTATATGTATTAGTTTTGAACCAGTTCTAGTCCTTTAAGAAGTACTCATTTCATGGGTGTGCGGAGTAGTCTCAATTTTCGAAGGGTAATTATACCCTACATCACTATGCTGGAGAGTATATTATGCGTTTGTGCCGATGTTTGTAACAACCAAAAGAAATACTCCTACACCTATCTTAAAGTATAACAATTGACTTATAATCACTTTCTAGTGCATGCTACAGGTCGCAATTTTCTAAGGACGATGAAAATGTTTGAAATCGGTTCATTATTTCACCTAGCCCCCTTAGAATTCTTTATAAATTTCTAATACATATTTAAAACTTTGATTGTATAAAAAAACTCACTGCACTCATGCATGTCTGTTATGTAGTTTAAAAACTCCTGGTATTTTGGGTATTTTTGAAAACATATTGTAAATCTGTTGGCAACCCTTCTAACACTTATAAAGTCTTGTTGTATGTGTGTAAATCTGTCTTACAGTGACGACATTTTAAATAGAAAACGTTTTGCTTTTGGGGTTTTTATTTTTTTAACACACACACATGTGCTCTTTTAGTTACATATTTATGTAAAAGTTTGTTGTATTCTTTTAGGTGGGAGTTGTGCTATTTGTATTCTTTTATTACAAGATCTTTTTGGAAATTGAGTATTTTTTCCTGTAATATTATTCCTTTTGATGCCATTGTTGCTGCTACTTTTGCTGTAGTCGCAAAAGGTAGGTAAGAGTTTGGGATTGTAGATTTTAAATGTTGAAATTGTTGTGGAAAGTGCAAATGTGGCAGATTAATAGCACAATTGGTAATAGCAGCATTTTGTCAGTCTTTGCTTTTTTTTGTTGGGGTGCGAATCATTTAAGAGCCACTTGGTATAAATGGGTTGGGTTTTGTACAATATGTGTGTTATTAAACTTCAAGCGTTTATGTGTGTATGTTTGATTGGTTTTTATTAGAGAATGTGTGTAAAAGTGTCTGTCTATCGATTTGGTTTTTATGTTGTTATCTGTGATTGAACAATTTTCTGTCTAACATGCGTTTAAATTATACACAAAATACCAATATACTTACACATTCTAATGGTTACATACGTTTATTGTATATTCATGATGTTATAATAGGAGGACTAGATTAAAAAGTTTGTTAGAAATTCAAACTTTTTTAAAGTAAAATTTTTCAAGAACCTAATTTTAACGATAGTTCTTCATAGAATAAAGATCAAAATAATAATATTAACATTTCACTTACTTTTTAGCTTAACCTCGTTCTATCAACAACTATTTGCTGTACAACTCTATAGAAACTATTATTATGATATTATCCACATCTCCTCCCCCTTTAGCTAGATTTAACAAACCATTTATTGCCAATGTTTCTGTTTCTTTTATTATTCTTTTTGCAAATTTTATGCTCAAATGTCTTTTTTTTTTAAGATCTTCATTGGTTAAATACCTGAACCATGTCTTTTAACTCGATTGTTTCCTTTCTTGCTTTTGCTGTTGTTGTTGTTGTTATTTTCTAATGGTCTTGTGTTATTTAGTTATTTCGTTACTTTTTTATATATTTTTCTTATTTCTTATCTGTAAACTATTGGCATTTAGTTGATAGTCAAATAAATATAAACTGAAACAAAAAACTCTCAAGATACATTTATATTTATTTGCAACACATGCTTGTATTTAAATGTAGATACATTTTGTATGTTTGTATGAGTGTGTTTGAATTTTTATGGATTTTTACTAAAAGCGCTTTCTAATTGAGATGCGTCGTTATTTGCAGAATTTGTTTTATTTATTTTTTTGTTAAATTTATTTAAATTAACCGTTATTTGTTGTGAAATGTGGTTGGATTTATTGTTTTATTTATTTTTATACAATTTTTTCCACCATCATAATGACTTTTAAAGTGTAATTATTAGGTGTTTAATGACAGTAAGGTAATATGTTCGCTGACCCTTTTGTAACAACCGAAATTCAAATGCGTTTAAACAAATATCCGATTCTAAAGGAAAACGTTTTTTAAAGAAAAGTTTTTAACTTTGAAGTTTGTTTTCCCAGGTCGAAGATATTTTCGATTTAATATTTTCGACCAAAAAGGCAATATATTGAAGAAAATATATGTAAGTGATCACAAAATAATCTCCTTTTCAATTCAAACGTGTTTTGAAGGAGTTAAAAACGGTTTAGGTTTTCGAACTTTTGGTCGATTTTTATATCCTACACCACTATAGTGGGGAGGGTATTATGCGTTTGTGCTGATGTTTATAACACCCAAAAATATTGGTCCTATGCCCACCTTAAAGTATACCAATCGGCTCAGAATATCTTTCTGAGTCCATTTCGCTATGTCCGTCTGTCTGTCCGTCTGTGTGTCCATGTAAACCTTGTGCGCACGCAACATTGTCAACATTGCAACAATTCGTTTCGAAATCTAAATTTTATACACATCCGTTGTCTAAATGTTAACAATCGTGGTAAGCTCACTATTGGCAACGGATTATTTGCCAATAGTGAGCTTTACCACTTAGATTTCGACAACGGATGGTATTGAAAAATTATAAACAGTGGTGTCAATTTGGTACCAGGCGTGTATGTAGTATAATTCCACATGATTTGACTTTAGTAACATATTTAAGTCATTTTTTGAGTTTTGGAGCATATCTCTTTTAGTGTTTATTTCTATGTTATTTTCGAAACTTAATTTTAAAATAATTTTTTTTTAATTTGTTATAGTTTTTTATTGTATATTTAAGGCGATTAGAGCATATTGTTGATTTCTCTGGTAATCACAAAATAAGCGTCTTTTCAATTTAATAATATTTTAAAAAAGTTCTACGCATATTTAAGTTTTTGACCAAAAATATCGTTTTTTAAGGAAAATATATGTAATTGATCACAAAATAAACTCCTTTTTGAATTTAAACGTAATTTAATGAAATTAAATGTTGCCTCCATTGGTTAATTGGTAGAGTTGTAGTCGTCAGTCAGAAAGGAGATCGTGTGGTTGATTCCCACCAGAGACTCTGAAAAGGAGTCTTTTGACGATTTCAAATTTTGAATAAAAATATTTGAAAATTCGTTAACTTTGATTAAAATTCATGATCAAAATGCTCAAGTACAGCTGAGAGCCAACGTACACACATATGTTCATAAGTATGTTCGTACATTTTAAAACTTAATTTATGTTAATTATGTATGTGTTAAGCTTAATACATACTAATTACTAAAAGTTTTATCTCTTTTTAAACATTACTATTTAATTTATACGTTAAATATCTTCAAGTAGCTACAACAACCAAATAAAAACACATTAAACTGGCCTTCTTCTCATAATTTTCACTATTATTATCGTATTTTTTTTTTAATTATTTCAGCAATTTATTATTTTAATATTTTACTGTCGAATTATTTACTACTTTGATATTAAATATAAATTCTTCCTTTTGCTTTTGTCCACCATTATCAACGTTTCGCATACATTTCATATTCATTTGCAACGCTGCTGCTATATTTATAGAAATAAATTCAGAAATTTAATTTAAATAATTTTCCAATTATGCACAATAACAGCAGCAATAACAACAACATTTGCATGCAGATGTTTTCAATTAACTACAACAACATTGTTGCTGCTGTTCAATGTTGTTATTATTGCTTTATGGTGGCAAAGTTGAGCGTTTGTTTTGTTTTTGTTGCGTTTGAAGTCAACAAATAAAATTGAATTTCCAACCATTTATACGTGCAACCATAAAACATTTAATGTGTGTTGTAAAGGTAAAAACAAAAAAAAAAAAATAAACTACAGACAATAAAATAAAATTAAAAATATGAAAAAAAAAAACAAAAATGGGGGAAAATAATACATTTTGTATAAGGATACACAACAACAATACTGACTAACACATTTAAAAGCTTTGTATCTTTTGCTTCATACAAACAACAACACCACCTACGTACGATTGAAAGCATGAGATACTATGCATTTAAATTGCTATGTATTCGCAATTGTATACGAAATAAAAGCAATCAGAGCTTAAGTACAGCAATTCGTATTTAGTACATTTATATTCACTTAAATTCCATATTTGGTTGTAAATGTACAACAGCAGCAACAATAACAACATCGACATTTAAATACGCATCACGAAGGCATCTGATGAAACAACAACAGACAACGGACTCTACTGCAACATCATCAGCCATACAAAGGACACTTTTTTGCCTTTGCCACTTGTTTATGTAAATGTTGGGGAGGGGAAAAAGTAAATGTTAATTTTAGGGACCAGCTAGGAGACTAATCAATACATTATTAGACCATATAAACTAGTCAGCAAATAAGTCCATATATTGTATAGACTAGTCCATAGACTAGACAAAATCTTATCCATAAACTATTCTATAAGTTCTCTAGTAAAACGTATTTCAAATATCTATTGAAATTTAACTTAAAACCCTTTTAACGATCGGATAAAAAATAATATTAATCCTAATGAAAAAGTACGAATTTTATTTTTCCTTTCTTTGGATTTGTTAAAAATATGACAGACATCGGTAGACTTTATGTCAGAAGTGCAATTTGAGGAAATAGATGTTAAATTGATACAAATTGTATCAATTTTGCCAACTTAGTAGTAGTATGTATATAAGAACTTACTTTTTCCACTACCCAATATAATTTACACTCGTAGTATATGTTTCGTTCGTTTGGTTGAGTATTACATTTTTCCCATTTTAGTATGAGTGTAGCGTTCGTTGTAGGTTCATTTCTACTACAGTAGTTAATTGGATTTTATATTTGTTATAACTACAGAAACAACTAAAATAAGTAATAACTATAGCTATTTGCAGAGCAATAACAATATGATGGCAATGCAATTTTAATGTTAAACAACAACACAAGCATCGGCAACATTAACAAACATCTTCCTATTCTTTTTGGACAAAATGTTAACAGCAATGAAAGGGGGGTTTAATATTTTTTACCTTATAATAGGCAAAAGTGTTCTCTTCAAAATTAAAATTTGTCAAGATTAAAAATTTATTGAGTTACTTAGTTGGGTAATTAGTAAGTTACTGACTACTAACGAGATACTGTGGTCTCAGACATCATCAATTCATCCTAGGAAACGCCATATCGAAGCTATGCAAATACCAGGAGAAAACCTCTAAACAAATTTTCTGCAATTGCCGAGAAATAATCTAAGGTGCTGCATCAGTAGCCCCGAAGGATATATTCAAACCTCTCACCAATCCTACGTGAAATAAACCTGTAATGGTGAAGCTGCGGGCTGCACAAAAAATCAAAACAGGGTCGCAGTGATTAGGACCCTTTATAATCTAGTTAGTTAGTTAGTTAGTTAGTTAGTTAGTTAGTTTAGTTAGTAGTTAGTTAGTCGGTAGTTAGTTAGTTAGTCTTAGTTAGTTAGTTAGTTAGTTAGTTAGTTAGTTAGTTAGTTAGTTAGTTAGTTAGTTAGTTAGTTAGTTAGTTCGTTCGTTCGTTCGTTCGTTCGTTCGTTCTTCGTTCGTTCGTTCGTTCGTTCTTTTCGTTCGTTCGTTCGTTTCGTTCGTTCGTTCGTTCGTTCGTTCGTTCGTTCGTTCGTTCGTTCGTTTCGTTCGTTCGTTCTTTCGTTCGTTCGTTCGTTTCGTTTTTTTTTTTTTTCGTTCGTTCGTTCGTTCGTTCGTTCGTTCGTTCGTTCGTTCGTTCGTTCGTTCGTTCGTTCGTTCGTTCGTTCGTTCGTTCGTTCGTTCGTTCGTTTCGTTCGTTCGTTCGTTCGTTCGTTTCGTTCGTTCGTTCGTTTTTCGTTCGTTCGTTCGTTTCGTTTCGTTCGTTTCGTTCGTTCGTTCGTTCGTTCGTTCGTTCGTTCGTTCGTTCGTTCGTTCGTTCGTTCGTTCGTTCTTTCGTTTTCGTTCGTTCGTTTCGTTGTTCGTTCGTTCGTTCGTTCGTTCGTTTCGTTCGTTCGTTCGTTAGTTCGTTCGTTCGTTTCGTCGTTCGTTCGTTCGTTCGTTTTCGTTTCGTTCGTTGTTTCGTTCGTTCGTTCGTTCGTTCGTTAGTTCGTTCTTTCGTTCGTTCGTTCTTTCGTTCGTTCGTTCGTTCGTTCGTTTCGTTCGTTCGTTCGTTCGTTCGTTCGTTCGTTCGTTCGTTTCGTTCTCGTTCGTTCGTTCGTTCGTTCGTTCGTTTCGTTCGTTCGTTCGTTCGTTCGTTCGTTCTTAGTTCGTTCGTTCGTTCGTTCGTTCGTTTTCGTTCGTTCGTTTCGTTCGTTCGTTCGTTCGTTCGTTCGTTCTTCGTTCGTTCGTTCTTTCGTTTCGTTGTTCGTTCGTTCGTTCGTTCGTTCGTTCGTTTCGTTCGTTCGTTCGTTCGTTCGTTCGTTCGTTCGTTCGTTCTTCGTTCGTTCGTTTCGTTCGTTCGTTCGTTCGTTCGTTCAGTTCGTTCGTTCGTTCGTTCGTTCGTTTCGTTCGTTCGTTCGTTCGTTCGTTCGTTCGTTCGTTCGTTTCGTTCTTCGTTTCGTTCGTTCGTTAGTTAGTTAGTTAGTTAGTTAGTTAGTTAGTTAGTAGTTAGTTAGTTAGTTAGTTAGTTAGTTAGTTAGTTAGTTAGTTAGTTAGTTAGTTAGTTAGTTAGTTAGTTAGTTAGTTAGTTAGTTAGTTAGTTAGTTAGTTAGTTAGTTAGTTAGTTAGTTAGTTAGTTAGTTAGTTAGTTAGTTAGTTAGTTAGTAGTTAGTTAGTTAGTTAGTTAGTTAGTTAGTTAGTAGTTAGTTAGTTAGTTAGTTAGTTAGTTAGTTAGTTAGTTAGTAGTTAGTTAGTTAGTTAGTTAGTAGTTAGTTATAATGAAATAATGAAACGTTGGGTAGAACCATAAAGATCCTATGGGGTGACCCTGATGAGAACAAAACGAGAAATCTTCTCAAAATTAGGAAGTCATAAGTTAGTATGATGGTACGATGGCACAGCAAGCGTAGAGGACAGTGAAACTCTGGAGCACTTTTGTTTGCCACTGTCAGGCATTCGTCGAAGTTCCAAGTATCTTGGAAGTGATGTTATTAAGGAATTAAAATTCCTGACTAACACTGATTGGAAAATTCTTAGGAATTAAGTCCAGGAAACTGAGTTTCTGAACATTGAAAAATAACACTCTCAGTGAGAAAATTTTTTTTAATCAAAAGGAGCGTACAACAGGCCCGATAGTGGTCTAGGTGTATTTCTTCGGATTTGATGTACTATACATCCTCCTATGAACCTAACCTAACCTAGTTACTTAGATTTCGTAATTAAGAATATCATATTTCAAAGGAGTAGGGCATCTAACTGGCAGACTTTACTTTTTTTCTACAATTTGTAATTTGTTTTTTTATAATTTCTGCCTTTATATTTCAGTATTTTAACGACATTCAGACACACACACAGATCCAATGAAATTGATACTTGGTATGAATATTAAACATTTTGCAACTTACTTATAAAAGTCGTAACAACTTCCATAAGAAGATGCTGTTACATTGTATTCGTTAGAAAGATGAAATCAACAACATAAACGACATATTGTTGTTTTTTTCTTTTTATTTACTCATTTCCACTTTTAGTGGAAGTTTATTGTTTAGCTCATGTAATATTTAAGCAAATAAGTTACTGCTACTACTTTAGATTTTATACTTGAACAATTTTCTTTCAAGGAGCGTACATAAAAAAGTAGAAGAAGAAGTCTCAAAACCAACTGTTTATACTAAGAGTATGTTCGTATACAATTGTTTCGGCTTACATTTACTATGCAGTTTTATTTGTGTCATATGGCCAAATCATATAATCATTCAATGCTAAATTTCAATTCCTTAAACAACCAACCATCCAACCAGCAGCAAAGCAATATCATTATTGAAAGTGTTTTCATTCCTTGGTTACATTTTTTCGGTATTTTTGTCGTTTGTTTTTCGTTTCTTGTCTCTTGGGCTTAAATCAGTGGTTGGTTTCCCGTTAAATTATTACAATTTACCTGAATTGATATTCCGATAATGTAATGGAATTTTTATTACAATAATATGAACATATTTGGCTGTTAGTTGGTTTTTGGCAATATGATATTGCACGGCAAAAATATTGAGGATATTTGAGGTTAAATAAATTATCAATCAATATTTGTTTTACAATATTGTTTAGGGGAGAAAGTATAAAAATAAATTTAAGTTTTATTGCAATTGTTCAGCGAATGATAAACTTTGAATTTTTGTTTTTTAAATTTAACCTAAATCGGTTAAAACTTGGCTGCAATGGGGTTCTCTGTGTTCATGTTTCTTAAAAAACAAACATTTTTAGTGGAAAACTTAACATCGGCTATCACTTCGTTAAAAACGAATATTTTCCATTAAAAAATTATATATTTCTTTCAAATTACTATAAAACTTCTCAAAAACCGATTAAAGTACATAATCTCATTTTATTTATAAATACAAAACTAATATGAGCCATTATTAAGTATTAAAGGCGCCAACTTAAAAACCACACTGAAGAAATCTACTTCTACTTATATAGCTCGTGCTCTATCATTTACATTTATGCCGCTTTTTTGTTAAAAGAAAGAACCCAGAAATTGGTTGCTGTTGTTTGTTTGTCTTTAATTAAGATTTCCTGGTTGCGATTATCAAGTGTTGGTTGTTATCGTTTGATAAACATTGTGATATTGGAACACTTTAATGGTTGGTCATCGTCGTCAAATCGTCACTTTGTTAAAGGAGATGGAGGAAGGTAGGAAATAAAAAAAGGAGAAACAGTTCACAATGATCATCAGCAACATCAAATGCAGCGCCATTCAACATCTACCGATGTTGCTAAAGTTGGTGGTCAATAAAATTAAAGAGCAATACCAAACCAACATCCAAGAAACATTCACTCACTCGCACATGTTGTTTTTGTTTTACTTAGTTGCAAGTTTGTGTTCTTAATTTGACATGAAATCGACATAATTGGTACTTTTTTCTTTTTTTTTTTATTAATGTTGTTGTTGCTGTTATTGTCGATTTCGAATTATTGTCGATTGGTATCTTTGGTTGGTTTTTGTTGTTGCTGTTTGTTTGTAACATGTGTGTGGCAGTGATGATTTCGGCATTTCAAAAGGTATAAACCGTAAAGGAACAAAAAAAAAAAGACTTTATTGAGGAACAAGAGGTGGTTCCCTAATGACAAATGGATTGTTGATGTTTTCGTTTCTTTTTTTTTTTGTTGTTGCTGTTTCTGCTTTATTTCCAAAGTATCTGGAGCAAAAAGGAAATAATATAACAAAATAATAACAAACAGTAGCACTAGGGTGTTTTGCCCGAGGAAAAGGAGGTTACGCTTATAATTTTTTGTTTATGTAAAAGGATAATGAGAGCCATCAACAACTTGTGTAAACAGACATCAACAATATTTAATTACTTTGATGTTGTTGGTTATTTTATTAAACAAACTTCCATTAATATCTAATTAATCATTTTTTGTTTTTATTCATAGATGATTTTCAAATTCAATTTTATTGAATTTTGTCTGTTAAATTCCCATCATTTTTATATCCGGTTGGGGTTTTTTTTTGTACAGTTGGCTTTTTGAAAGCATATATTTTTAAGTTTATATTTTTCCATTGATTTCTTTTATGAATGAGTATTTTATGTACATGTTTTATTTATGACAAAAAATTTCTTTACATTTTTTCTTCTTTATTATCATTATTGTTATGATCTTTTGTCATCATCGACATGTTGTGTCTTGACCTGTCATTATTTTTATCTTGGCTTTTGTCTGTCATAGACAAATTTCATTTAATGTCAAGATTATCAAATTTACACTTCATGATGGGATTTTTTTATAGATTTGTAATCATAAATTCATTTGATTTGCGTAGGTGGAGTGTTAAAAGCTAGTTAAAGCTTTTAAGGTTTGGAATCAACGCTTGTTTGTTTTATGATTTAAATTTTAATATCTTTATAACAAAGTTTGCGGAATATGAAAAAATTGTAAAATGTTTGGTAAAATTAACTTCATGTATCCGAATTCTCACATTTTGTTTATAAGCTTCCACAGCGATTTGTTTATAAGATTTTTTAAAGCTCTTAAATTGTTTCCTTATCAGTATAAGATCGGATATCGGAAATGAGTTCAATATGATAAAGTAAAGTTATGTTGGATAAGCCCCTAAATTACTTCAAATGATATGGATTAAAAGAGCCTCATGAAGATGAAACGTTGAGAATATTGATTAGTGTTTCAATCAGTTCATAGGTGGACCCGAAGTGTAGTAAACATTTTGGTTTTTGTAAATTTATGGCGGTTTTAAGCTATAGGTTAAGATATCTCGAAGAAGAAGGAAGATATAACA
Organism: Lucilia sericata; assembly: GCF_015586225.1. Taxonomy (NCBI): domain Eukaryota; kingdom Metazoa; phylum Arthropoda; class Insecta; order Diptera; family Calliphoridae; genus Lucilia; species Lucilia sericata. Next base: position 178,490 of record NW_023994718.1, on the reverse strand, counting down.
TAGATAAAACCGTCATTTTAAAGTTGACAGATTGGACTTTCTGATGACATAACAAAATTTACAAATAAGTGAGTCTTTGTGCTGTTATAACGTTTCAAATAAGCACAAAATTGTTTACACGATATCTCGAAAACTTGATGTAGTAAAAATTTTTGTTTTTATAAATTTATGCCGGTTTTAAGATATCGCGAAGAAGAAAGAAGATATAAAAGAGATTAAACCCTCATTTTAAAGTTGACAGATTAGACTTTCTGATAACTTAACAAAATTTATAAATAAATGCGTCTTCGTGTTGTTATAACGTCTCAAATAAGGACAAAATTGTATACACGATACCTCGAAAACCTGATGTTATCTGACGGACGATTCAGTTTCAGCGCAGCTTAATCTTGCAGAAAAGTATGCATTGATTCCCAGGCCTGTAATTTTTCCACTTTAATGTAACTAAATTGTTAATAAAAACCCTTCATAAAGACGTCAGTTAGCCTTTTTCAAAATGTCTTCCCCAAGGCAAAAAAGACGTTTTAAAACTATACACGCCTGGTACCAAATTGGCACCAAAGTGTTTATAATTTTTCAATAACATACACTGTCAAAGTATGTATGGATAGTTCTTAAACCAACAACAAAAATATAAAAAATACACGACGTTATCAAATCAACCAAAAAATAATAATGTGTTACCAAATTGATAACACTATGTTGTCAAACAGGATGCTGTATTGTCGATATGTCGTTGTCGAAATAACGACGATGCATTGCCGAAATGACACAAAGCGTTATCAAAATTACAACAATGCATTATTGTAACGACAACCATGCGGGGTCTAATTTACAACGGTGGTTGTCAAAATAATAACTAGGTTTTATTTAAATTTTATACACATCGTTGTCTAAATGTTAAAAAACTTTTGACAACGGATTGTATCAATTTCGATACTTTTCTACCGGGTTTTTCCCTCTGTGTACTTATGTTAGACAATTTAACACGATTTAACTTAATTTTCCATACGCCTAACACGAAAACAAATAAATTTTCTTTATAACACATTAAACGAAAACTAAAAAAATACGTACAAAAATTAAAAACATTTAACATTAAAGTTTGAAAGAAACTTAAAGCCAATAACACTTTGTAAATGTCACAACTATTTTTTAAATACTTAAGACGACATGAACAGTAATGGAGATGACAACTGTAATGCAAAATATAACAGTCAAGACGCCAAGTGTTCTCACTCATACGAAGAAAAAAAGCGCAAAATCCTCTTAATAGTTGGTGTACATGGATGAATGCATGCTTGTTTGGATGTATGTATGTAGGTATGTATCTGGAATAAAAGTATGAACTAGGTTTAAAAACTTGATAACCGGTGGTGGCATGCCAAGCAAATGACATTGGCATGTTGATTGGAAACACTTTGTTATATTGTGGATGAGAGCATGAACACAAGTTATGCCACAAAGGCAACAAACATCACCAACGTCGTCATCATCATCATCACCACCATCCATATCTTGAAAGGTTTTTATTTGTAGTGCCCATAAAGAAATAACAACAAAATCAGCTTACAAATGAGTATAACTAAAAAGCAGATATATTTCTTATAAAAAAAATACACTGAAAATGTTCAAAACAGCAGTAATGTTAATAAGCTTGTTTAAATTTAATTATTGTAGCATTTTTTTTAATGTTATGTTTATTTCTTTAAGTGTATTGGAGGTAAACGAGTTACATTTATTATTGACTGTTTTTTGTTTAAGAAATCATAAATGCATTTATTATTTTACGTTTGAGTTGTCATCAACATACAAGCACTTAATGTTAAATTTTATATTTCTTTTACTTTTAAAGCGTGTAAAATAAAGTAAAAAAGGAGAGCAATTTAAAAGTGGACTTATCACTATTTTAAAAGACAACAACATAAGCACAATTTGTAAATGAAACTCCTGAACTTGCTTTCCGGTACACAAGCTAGTGTTGTGGGAAAAATGCTAACGATTACAGTAATCATCGTGTTGATTCACTTCATTTCACTTTTCTACATGATTTGGAATTCGGATCTCTCTATTTTCGATATAGTCAAAGACAACGATTCGAATAATATAGATAGACAGATAGATAGCTAGATAGATAGATAGATAGATAGATAGTAGATAGATAGATGATAGATAGATATATAGATAGATAGATAGATAGATAGATAGATAGATAGAAGATAGATAGAGATAGATAGATAGATAGATAAATAGATAGATAGATAGATAGATAGATCGATAGATAGATAGATAGATAGATAGATTAGATAGATCGAGCAGAGATGAGATAGATAGATAAATCGATAGGATAGTGATAGATAGATAGATAGATAGATAGATAGATAGATAAGATGATAGATAGATAGATGATAGATAGATAGATAGTGAAGGATGATATGATAGATAGATAGATAGATAGATAGATAGAATAGAGAATAGAGAGATAGATAGATAGATAGATGATTAGTAGTGATAGATTAGATAGGAAGATATGATAGATAGATAGATAGATAGATAGATAGCTCGCTCCTCGCTCGCTCGCTCGCTCGCTCGCTCGCTCCTAGCTCGATCGCACGCCCGCTCTCTCGCTTCGCTTTGCCGCCGCCTTTCGGTTTCTCCTGGTTCCTCTCTCCCACTCGTTACTCATTAACCTACCAACACTATCCTCTGACGAATAACAACAAAAAGAAATCAGCACGAGTCACTATTACTCTACATCTATGGATGGAAAGAGTACATAAGTACATATGTACATAAGTTGGAGCCAGTGTGTTTGTGAGATGTTTCAACTAATTGACAACTTCTTTTGATTTGTGATTGTGTTGCAGCAATTAATCAGTCTTTGGTAATAAAAGCATTTAAAATACCTTTTTGAAAACCTTTTGCCAGAGCTCCCCTCTCCCCCTATACTTCACAGATCCCATTCTTCAACGAGTAAGTATTCAGTTGTCAACATTAAGTTGCCTGCATGTATCATCAACATTGTCGCCAACATCGTTTTGCTACATCATCGACACACCATCATCATCAATCAGTTTTCGTTTGTAGAATATTGACCACAATATGTTAAAGAAGGGGGGAGGTGTTGAGTCGTCAGGGTGTAGGGGAATAAAAGAGAACCAACAACATTGCTGCTGATGCTGTAAGGCAGGCAATGAATTAAAAAGCGTCAATTTGTCACACGCTTTTTGGTCATTTTCTTGTTTATATTCCCCACAGTGTTGTTGCAGCAGGAGCACCACCACCAATTAGCTTACCAACAGCCAGTTAAGAGATTTTGTTTTTCGTTTTGTCACAAAGGTACTTTGTTGGTCCCCACATTTACCCTGTTTTAATTGCTTGTTTTTATTATTTTTTATTATTGTTGTTGTTGTCGTTGGTTTTGTTAGTGTAGCATCAATGTTAAGTGTTTGTCATTTCTTGTTTTTGTTGCTTTGTTTCTTTTTGGTGTTAAAACGTTGTTTTGTCCCATAATCATCATTTATTTGGCTTAAACAGTTGTAAATTATACGCAAAATTGTTGTAGTTGCTGTTGGCCACATTTTACCTCCTCATCGTCGTCGTAGTCATCATCATCACCTTTTGTGTTGTTGTAATCTCTTTTAGCAGTTTATTGTGTTTTTGTTGCTGGTAGTTTGTTGGTGTTTTAAATAATTTGTTAATTAAAGTTTTTGTGTTTATTTGTCTGTCCATCCGTCTGTCCGTCCGATCGTCTGTGTGTCGTTTTTATCCTCATTTTGTTAAGTGAAGTGTTGACGCTTAAGTTAAGTTGAGATTTGTTTTTGTTGTTGTTTTAATAATGCCTGTGTGTAAACGTGGGTGTATAATGCATTTGTGTCACAATTAACTTTTGAAACTCATATATCATATGATATTTTAAATGGAAAGATATTTTTTAAAATGATTTTTAGTTTTTATAGAAAGTTTTATTATTACTATGCTAATTAATGATTAGTGTAGTAGAAGGGATTTGTAACTATCATCAATAACTGTTAAAGAGCGCAGGAAATTCTATCAAAACTCAGTGATAATTTCACAAAATATGATTAGATGCTTCATATATGATCATTTCTATACCCAATCAAATCAATATAAATCAAAATTTATATCTATATTCGTAAATAATTTAGTTAACAAGATTTTGAACAAGAAAATAAACGATATAGGTAATTATGCCTCTTTTAAAGAATTAGAATCACTGATCACACTTTTTCCTTAAAAGAACCAGAAGATCATGAGCTTGATCTGAGTGATCGCTATTATTTCGGAGAAAACACAATTTTTTCTAACTTTGTAAATAAACCTTTAACCAAGAAAACTAGTTAGATCTGTGAGCACGTATGTATATTCCTAAAATTTTATGAGGATAAGCTTGATTTGTAAGCATTCACTTTTGAAACCTATAATTGTTGATAACTTTGTGATTTTATGTTTAATGAAGAAAGGAAACTCGATCTTAGGTTAAATTATACTTCTGATCAAAATTCGATGTGTGATCGCTTAGATATCTGACTTTATATAGATTGTAAATATAATCTATTATAATTTTCTTATTCTGTAATCCCTCATTTTTCAGACAGAAATTGGATTTTTTTGGAATAAAATCTAAAAATTTTCTTAAATAAGCTTTAAATCAAGAAAAGAGGATCGATCTGAGATCACTTATATATTGAATTGTAAGAGTATATTGAGAATGCTTATATTGTAGATCGAAATTAGATTTTTGTCATGAAATTCTATAATTGTTTTAACTTTTTAAATAAAAGTTAGAATTAGGTCTGAAGCTGAAGCAACAATTCGTTGTCTCAATCTACAAAACGTGGTAAGCTCACTATTTACAATGCATTTTGAGCTTACCACGTTTGTTAACTTTTAGACAACGGATGTGCATAAAGTTTAGATTGCGACAACGAATTGTTGCAATGTTGAAAAAGTTGCGTGGTCAACATTACATGTTGTTGTTGTATGTATACTTGACAATGGATGTTAGTGAAAAATTTGGTGTCAATTTGGTACCAGGCGTGTATATTTTTTTCTAAATAAGAAAAGAATTCATAAATTTGTAAAAAAATGTTTAATTAAGGGATATGACTCGATCAGTGATCAACTAAGTAGTATATCTGTGACAAAAATTGATTTTGTAGTAAAGCCAATGTTTTTGGCGGCTTTAATTTCAGACTGAAGGAGGTTCTTCGAGGATTATTCATATTTATAAGAAAAAAAGTTTTGGACAAACATTTCTCTTAATAGAGGAAAAGCCACCTTTCAAATTTTAAATATATTATTATTTATCGAAGATGGTGAGACAGAAAGTATTATTCTTTTTTCTCATAAATTGAGTTATAAAACACTTGAAATAAACATTTAAAATACGAATAAATTTAATTTGACTATAATTTAATTAACGGTATCCTTTATAAAACCAAAAAAATTCGCCAGCAGTTTAGTGACAAACAATATCTTAAATGAAATCTGAGGTCATCAATTTTATTTCGACAGTCATAAATATACTTTTAATTTTTTTGTTGTTTCGTTTTATTGAACATTTTTTGGCAGATTTCTTCTTTTTGTGCAAATTAAACAAATTGATATTAAAAATATAAAATGCAATTTTAATTGGATTCCATTGGATTGAAAACGACAATAAAATTGGTTTTAATGCAAAACAGAAATAAAAAACAAATTAATTAACATTTAAAATACCAGTTAAAAAAACGAAAAGAAAACAAAATTAAAAAGCTTTTAAAATTTTTATGATTTTATTTAAGAAATCACAATCAAAACAAAACTGGTATAATGACAACTAAAAATAACTCAGCAGGATCAATTAATATACAAAAATGAGATGCTAATTGATTGAAATAACACCATTTATTCATCCAGCGAAACAAACAGCTACACACTCATCTATCCCTTTCATATGTGGCACAATGAAAACCATATGCTACGCTCTCTCTCGGTCCAGCTTGATAAAAACTCTGTAAATGACAATTTTATATTGGGCTTTTAACAAAAAAACAAGAATTTAAAATTTTTTTTTCGTTTACTTCCATATGAAACACACAATTTTTGATAAGAAATTAGTAACACGAAACAATCAATGACTTACTACTGACTGATTGACTAAAACAACCAACAAACTGCCCGACTGCTTAACACTGTGTTTAGAAGATCATATTTAAGAATGAGGGTTTTTATGACTCATTGTTTCAACTGACTGACGCCAAATATTTTAATGTCTATTTTGTGTGTCAGCACCAGCGCCAGCGTCAGTCACTGACAGTGGTATCAGTAATATGAAAACTGAAATAAACGATTTACTTCCTTTGCTTTGCTTCTTTTCTTAATTTCATTTTATTCTTTCTTTTAAGAGTTTTTGTCAACTTTTGTGTAACAGGTAACAAATTGTTTGAAATTAGATTTTTTTTTTTAAATTTTCGTTAAGTGCTAACATTCATTCATTCATACATTTCTCGACTGCTATTTAAGACAGCGACAAACTGTTTTTTCATTTACTTTAATGAAACGCATTCGTTATCTATTGTCTTGTAAAATGTTCAAAAATTATATATTTAAGTATGAATGCATAATAATTCTTTTGTCTCGCGGGAATTGCATTTAAATACAGACTGATAGTGACAAAACATATAGAACTCTAATTGTTATACAAGCACAATCCCCCAACTCTATAACAGTCTGCATAATAATTACGAGTCCAAAGTTCTGAGTGTGTGATCAAGTCAATAACAAATTAAGCGGTTAATGTGCATATTTAAGATAAAATATACATTTCAAAAAAAGTTGTAACACAAAATGCAGCAGTTAAGTTACTTAAAGAAAAAAACAAAACCGAAATAAAAAAGTCAACCTAACAAAAAGGTGTTATTTTAATGTTCTGTTTTTGTTTTATTTTGTATCATTTTTGTCTGTTTGTGTTTCTATAAATTACTTTAGAAGTTGGTACAGACTTGATTAAGGGACCCAGTCGTTAGCTTTCAATATGAACTGGTTTGTAATATCTATAATTATATGTTTCCAAAACGCTTTTGCACTTAAATGTATTATACCCTAATTCTGAAATGTGGAGCCACTTGTTGTGTGATGGACTAGCATATATTGGCTGCTTCTCTACCCTGAATTAAAACAAAGAAGAATAAGAATACAAAAGGTTAACATGTAAACAATATTATAGAAAACTGAAAAAGTACCTGTTGAAGAACAGAAAAGTACCAAAAGTCCACTTTTACAGATGCATTAATGTACCATATGTTTATTTCTATGCTTATTAAATTTTACTTAAAATTCAAAAAGTACCAGTTAAAGGTCGAAAAAGTACCAAAATGTTTCATCTATTTTTCATTCAATCGAGATCATGTATGTATATTCAGTGTTTTATCAAAATAAATTTCCCATTTTACGGCCTTTTTGGTACTTTTTTCTTCCTATTCCAAAAATACATCATCGTATATAGTGGGAGTAAATGAATTAATAGTCATAAAACAAGGAAGAAATTATAGTTAAAACAAGTAAGAAATTATAGTCGGGCGTGGTCGACCATACACCATACCCTACACCAGTTATAAAATGTGTTTTAGTTTTCTTAATAAAGCATTTAAGTTGAAGTGTACCTTGCCTCAGATATACTTAAGCCATTTATTGTTGAATAAAATTGTGAACATTTAAGTCTTATTTTGAAGGGGGCTTTGTCTACGGGCTAGGGTCAAATGAGACCCTATTATTATAAAACTCATCAGGGTCATCAAGTCTAGTGTAGAAATTGGAATAATATACCGATCTTAACCATTTGCAATAAGCTTCGTCCCTGAAACAATAGAAGATTGATTACAAGGTTTACATGGACGGACGGTCACGAATGTCGAGAGTTTAGCGTGAACACCTGACATGACGGCTTTATTTCACGGTGGTCTTTTTCATCCACTGGGTAGACTCTTCTATGAAGAACTGAGGTGGCAATTTTTGTACATGGCTGGACCGATCCATGTACAAGCACTTTGCTGAAGAACTCGAGCTATCTAATCTCTTGCCATAGTAGCCCCGTTGCGGGATGACAGGCAGCATGGGATCAATCCCAATGCAAACCCCGACAAGGAAAAAACAATCACTGGTCTAAAGTCAATAGAAGAGGCGACTACCCCAACATCAGGTGAAATCAATATTCCAGTAAACCGGAAGGTGACCACCCCTATGATGTCATGAAAGGTTGCATTATTTAAAATGCAATACCCATCAACTAATGAGCCATTCGAGTGCATTCCTTAAATTGCCCGCGCAAACACACTACTGAGATGGCTCTGTTGGTTTGGCAACAGCACCTAGAGACGTATTTGGTAGCCCGAAATATCCAGCCAATAAATCAGGATCCCTCTGTATGTCAGATAATGTGACAAAGGATGTAGAAATGTCCAAAGTCAATTCGAACCCAATAATTGCCCCAACGAGTTGAGGGAACGGATCTCAAACATATGTCGCGTTGCATGAAACAATATGAATCCTATTGAGATGGCAAGAGCACCGAGAACTTCCCTGAAGAAAAGGTTTACTTCAGGGAAGTTCTCGGTTCTAATTACATCAGTTCCATTCTCAGACCATAAAGAACGATCTACGGAATGATAGGCAACTACCAAGTGTCAACCTGAAAATTCTCCAACATATACGGACAGACAGATAGTCAGTCAGTCAGTCAGACAGACAGACAGACAGATCGACTCAGAAAATGATTCTAAGCCGACTGGTACAATTTAAGGTGGGAATAGGACGACTATTAGTGTGCGTTACAAACTTTAGCACAAACCCAATATTCCCCAGTAAAGTGTTGTAGGGTATAATAAGTACTAAAATACAGTTTTTACCCTTTTACTTCTAAAAAGAACCGAATTTCAAAAAAGGACCGGACCTGAATAAACAATTAGAATAAAATTTTTGTTGTATTTTTTGCAGCTAAAAATTCGAATTTCTAAAAATCCCATCTTAATGACTCTACATGAAAGTTAAACTTAGTAATGTCTTGGACTTCCGCCTTCAATGACATATACGTAATGTATGCAATACTAGTAATGACTTACTTTTAATGTGTTATATTAGTACTTATTTTCGCCATTGATCGCGAGTTAACAATTGGGATACGACTTAATCTCTTCTTCGGCGCTATTAATATTTTTGAATTGTAGAGCTTTATATAAGTCTAACACTACCAATTTCCTCTATCTTCCTAAAACATTTAAATCCATTTTTAGTTAAACTAATAAAAACATCATTTAGAAAAGTCGTTTTCTATTTACATTCGTATTTTAAATTCAATAATAATTTTACGATCAGTGTGGTTTTATGTTTTATAATTTAATATAAATTATTTAATTTGTCGTCGTTTTTTATTTAATTTTATAGCTTTTGTTTTCTTCTCTTAATTAATGTATTTTTTTCGTATTGAATTCAAATTATATTGATATTTGTTAAAGACGCCTTTTGAACAAATTTATTTAACGATGGCAATTTATTAACAACAAAAACAAAGAGATTTTTTTTTTAATATTTATGAGTTTGATTTTAATTTTATTATTTAGTTATTGTTGTTTATATTATAAAACAAAATTGAATTCTAAAAACATTTTAAGTTAATTTTATTAGTTTAAATAAAAATGTCACATTTAAAAGTGTTAACGAAAAACTTAAGATTTATTTAAAATTAACACAAAACGTGTATTAAAAGTATTTTACAAATTTTAAAGTTATTAATTTATTTAAATTATTATTAATAAATTTTATAAAACAATAATAATAACATACAATGTTGCAGTGCAATTAATTGTTGCTTTTAAAAATATGAGTTTTTTACGCTTCTTATTTATTCATTTATTTTTTGTTTAATTTAACATCATAATTTTTCATTTGTGTTTCATATATTTTTTTTAATTCATTTTGTTTTTCATGGATAATAAATGAATCTGTTGTTTTTAATTTTTTTACCATTTTTGTTTATCTTCATTTATTATAAAGATGCAGAGAAAATAAAATACAATTAAAATTATGAGAAATGGAAAATGTATGGAAAATACTACAGTATTTGCATTTACATAGACTTTTTTATCCTTGGGGATTTTTCTTTTATGAGCCACTCATAATTTATCTTTTGTTTTTTTTTTTTAATTTGCACTAAAATTTGTTGCATTTTTGTATGAAAAACAGTCAGATTTTTTTAACTTAAAGTCATTAATTTGTATATCAAATAGAACAATTTATGATTTTCTTAAAAGAATAACATAAAATAATCGAAATTAAATTGTTTACAGTCAAGGTAAAAAGTAATTTTACACTTTAGCTTTAAGCTAAATTCCGAATTTCTGTATAGTAAATTAGAAATTGATCTGGCGTTAGAAGTTTCTTCTACATGGTGCGAACCGCCAACAGTCGTCTATAGTTCGGAAAAAATGTTATTGTTTTACGCTGGATAATGCTCCACTTACGCAGAAGTTCTACCAATACCATCGTAAAAGGCAGTAATTTCCACTAATGTCTAACCACGTAGTTGTTCGTCATTAATGTACTCTTCGGAGTCAATAGCGAAGACAATCGTCACTTTACTGTACCGTAGATAAACGAGAGTGGGAACATTTGAATCTTTTTTATGTATTGCTTCATATTCCATTGTCCAGAACCTTTCATCTTCTTGGTGTTGTTGCAATCCCTGGGAAAAGAGGTGCTACCAATACCTTTAGTCTGCCGGGATTATAAACTGGTGATGATCAAATGTATCCTCGGTCTTTCCTTGGATTGATTTGGCATAGGGGTTGAACCAGAGAACCACATAATCTGGTGCCATGGGAACCACAGGGCAGAGTTTCGGACTTTGTCTTGTCCCGGTTATTGGAGAGGTCACTTCGTGTTGGCTGTGGTTTAAACCCAAATACGCGGGTTGACAATGTCGGTTAAAAGACTGATGCAAGGTAAAATCTATAATTCGGAATAAGTTCGGTGCTGTTGCCGAAGTCAACAGATACCCCACAGAGGAGTGAGTTTCGTACTTTGTCTTGTTACGGTTATTAGAGAGTTAACTTTGACGTGCACGTGGTGACTGTGGTTTAAACCGAATTCACGGGAAGAGAATGTCGGTTAAAAGACTGGTGCAAAAGTGCTGTTGCCGAAGTCAACATATACCTTTCCGAGGAGTGACTGTGGGACTAAACGTTTGAAATGAGTTAGTGTTAAATGTATGTATATGATACAGAATGAACATAGGGGTATACGGAACTTACCCCGCCCGTATACCTAGAGTGAGTGTGTCGGATGTTGTTTTCTATGAGTGTGACGAATGAATTAGAAGTGTACTGGGTTGAAGAGTGATGGATGAAATGTATCTTATACATGTGATACCATATGTTCAGGGTTTATTCTGTTCATACCAGATTTACCACAGTGTGTTCTCTATTAGTAAGAACAAAGGTCCTGGGCTTATTTGATGGATTCGTGTTTCGGTCTACCGACTACGTCTCTAGGTGCTGTTGTCGACTCAACAGAGGCTATCCCATCTGCGTGGTTGTAAAGGAAGTGATGTTTTTGTATCTCGGAAGTTAAGCAAAGGGGTAACAATGGTCAGAGATTATATAGCTCGAGATTATCAGAGATTATATAGTTGAGTCGTCTTGTAAGCACACCCAGTGGCTCAAAAAGTACCACCGTGCAATAAGGTGTTCACTTAAAGCACTTCGACATCTAGTATGTTGTTGTTGTTGTTATTTATTTTTGTCATTCACAAAAACACTAATTTTTTATGAAGTCTCGGATTTTTGCTCATATCTTCGTTATTCACGGTCCGATATTGCCAATTTTGAAACTTCTAGAAATTATATCGGACGAAATTGTTGAAGATTCAGTCTTCAGAAAATTTTCAACAAGCATACAGATGGAATCGACTCCGCTATCTACAAGGACTCGGAATATACATACTTTATGGATCGGAATATTATATTATAGAAATTACAAACAGAATGGCAAACTTGATTGATTGAGACGACCTAAGTTAAGGTTTTTTTGTGCAGCCCTTTGGTTTACCATTGGAGATTTAGATCTCGTATAGAACGGTGAGAGACTGAATATTTCATTAGTCGATATAAATGCGAATCGCAGTATACTCACTCTGAGAAGCCATAATGGCTGATAGTTACAAAGTTCGGAGGTTTCATCTTGCAGTTCGCAGAATCTACATAACCTCGTCACATTGTTGCCAAGAATGTGCTGGTGGTATCTAAGTCCACAATGTACTTCTCACGAAAGTGAAGGGTATAATGACATGGTCTTTACTCAATATCGCCATAGCTGACGCCAGAAGTTTCTTCTACGTGAACAGTGCCAACCAAATGCAATCTATAGTTTTGCGCTGGACAAAGCTCATGATTATAGTTCGGTTCCACGACAATTATATATATAAATTGCAAAATGACCGGAACAGCTATATCCATGAAATTACTTTCACACTTGATATAACTTCTAAACCTGCTACAAACAAGACTCTTAAGAGGAATTGTATTTCCTGCAAAAGGTTCTTAATTCAAACCATTTTGCTGTAGCATAAAAAATCAATTATTTTCTAAAGGGCACTTTCTGCCTTAATGTCAAAGTTCAATAAGATGTTATTGGTTTTATTGAGAATCCATACTGATGAAGTTGATAGAAATTTGCGTAAAACACAATTTTCATTCGCAGCTTTTTTTCATAATCTTGGAAATTTAATTTAAACGCCAATATCATTCATTCAATCATTAATTTAAATTATTATTATTTCTTAACAATTCTTTTTCATTTTACTTCTGGCCGTTTCATTTGATTGAATGAATTACGAACAACGAGAATTATTTAGTTAAATTTAATGGGGTTTTCGAACATTTTGATTTGAATGATTTTGCGGTTGTTGATTATATGTATATATATATTTTTTTTTGTTTAATAGAATGCACATTGAAGTTGATGATGATGAATTTTAATGTGGATATTGTTGGTATTGATGTGAAATACAACAACTTTAAACTTTTAACGTTTTGAAATCCAATTTCAATTTCATATAAATGGTTTTTTTCAGTAAATTACGTTACGTACGTGCTGGAGTTATAGTCCCACCGAACAACCATTAAACATTTTATTTTATACAAAAAACTTTAAAGGGGAAGTAATTTAAAGCGGGAAAGAGAGAGTGAGAAATGTGCGAGATTAATACTTCCAGCGTAAATGTTTATAAAACTATAAGCGGCACCTTTAAGTCAAATCTAAAACAATCAATATAAATGCTGGATTAAACTGAATTTGAGAATTTGAAAAACTTGTCTTGTATGTATATATAACCAACTTGGACTTAAATATTTCCAATTGTTTCTTTTATAAAATATAAACATTTAATGTTATTTTTATTGCCTTATAAATGATAAATAATTTGCTCAATAACACTCATGATGAGAAAATTTAATTTCCGTTTATTTTTCTGTTCACTTTTTTTTTGTTTCAAAATTAATATTTTATAAATAAGTGTATATACGTTTCTTGTTTCTGCTATGTCTTTGTTTTAAGGGGTTTAAGGCCCGAAGGAGGGGGGAAAAAGTTCATAAAAATCATTTTTACCAAACAATGAAATTGAACAATAAAAATCATTGCAAATTGTTTTCATAAATACCACACAATTCTCATGTTCATATGTTTCAATGTTCGTAAATTGTTGTTGTTTTTTGTTGTTGTTTCTCTCTGTTTGTTTGTTGTATATATGGGAGTCAAAAGTATAAAGTCTCCTCCTAATGTGACCATAAATTTCGTTTTTAATGTTGCTTGTTATTTCTATTAGAGTGTTTGCACATTGGTAAAGAGTAGTTCATAAAATTTTTCCAATTTTTAATCGATTTTTGATTTCTAGAAAATTTTCAAAAGATTTCTATATTTATTTTGGATTTTTAAGAAAATTTTCAATAAATTTCTAATTGAAAAATTATTATAAAATTTGTAATTAAGTTTTTTGATTTATAGAAAAATATCAATAAATTTTGTATTTAGAGAATTTTTTTTTACTTAGATTTATGAATTTTATTTTATAAAATTTTGTTTTGACAGCAAATTAATTTTCTCACAAAACCACTGTATATCCCCTAAAGCCAGAAAACAAAAGTTGTTTAAATAAATATACCAGTAAATGTGTAATTTAAGTATTTGTGTGTAGAATCCACTCAATGTACCCACTAACTGCATGCCAATTGCCCATAAACGAAGTGTTTGAAAGGGTGTCGAATCTGGGTTTTCCAAACAACAGAAAGGCAACCAACACTTCAGCCAGAGAACATAGATTCAATACAATGTAACGCAGTTATACATACATACATACAATAACAACAGAAATTGTCTTCGCGTTATACACATAAATACATACATACTATAAGATAAGCATATTTAATTCATTAAAATAAGTTTTTTTTTTTTGGTAAAACAACAATTGGGGTTTCATTCGCACCCACCAAACTCATTCTCGTTATGGGTTGTTCATTAAAAATGCCTGTATGTGTGTGTTAAAGCTGGTATAAAATTCATGAAATTGTTTTGGAGGAAACAGGGATTTTATTACGCCATGCTCCTTCCAAAAAAATAACAACCAACCAGATGATAAATATTATAATAAAGTTATTAAATCTCTTTATGGCCTACATCCTTCTCTAATACTTGCTGTAAGGCATTTTATTACTCTATTACAATAATTATAAATTGTTGTTGTTCTTGTTGCTGTAAGTGTAATTACTTTACATTAATTTTTAAGCGGAATATTTAATTAATTAATTCATGTTTATATACAACAACTCATGTTGTTATAATATCAATTAAATTTACAATATTTTCTTAAAAGAATTAAGATTTAAATTTCTAAAAAATCATTTGATTATTCGTTTATCCATATAATAATCGCGGTTATATTGCAAATAACGACATTTTTCATACAACATTGTTGCTGCTTTTGCTATTTCCCATTTTTATACGGTTCAATTTTTTAAACTCATTTCTTTAACTGACGCTTTTCTTAAAACGTTTCTTTCCACTTTTAATCTAAATATGTTTGTAGTTTTACTTTGCTTTTTTATATGTTTTCCAACAATTCAATCAACTTGTAATAATAACCATAAAACTCGTGCAACAACAATAATTTTATTGTAAAATTGCATTTGTTTTTGTTGTATTTTATTCAAAATTCATAATAATAACCACAAAACAATTGAATAGATTGTAAAAGCAATAACAACATCATTGATTCGTTCATTCATTCAGTCAGTCAGCCATCCAACGGCCGGCCATAACAACAATTTTAATAAAACAATTTAAAAACGTATTCATCAACTCAAAGATATTGCATTGAATTGAAGAGATTTGTTGTTGTTGCTGTTGTTATTTATCTACGTGCAGTGCCAGAGTTGGGAATTTTTTAAAATTATTTTTTTTAGATTATAATTTAACTAAACTAGACTATTGACTAGACTACAGATTAGACTATAGACTACACTATAGACTAGACATAGACTAGACTATAGACTAGACTATATAGACTAGACTATAGAATAGACTATAGAATAAACTACAGACTAGTACAGATTAGACTATAGACTTGACTATAGAATAGACTGTAGACTAGACTATAGACTAGACTATAAGGTAGACTATAGACTAGACTATAGACTAGACTATAGACTAGACTATAGACTAGACTATAGACTAGACTATAGACTAGACTATAGACTAGACTATAGACTAGACTATAGACAAGACTATAGACTAGACTATAGACTAGACTATAGACTAGACTATAGACTAGACTATAGACTAGACTATAGACTAGACTATAGACTAGACTATAGACTAGACTATAGACTAGACTATAGACTAGACTAGACTATAGACTAGACTATAGACTAGACTAGACTATAGACTAAATTATTTTTTTTAGATTATAATTTAACTAGACTAGACTATTGACTAGACTACAGATTAGACTATAGACTACACTATAGACTAGACTATAGACTAGACTATAGACTAAACTATAGACTAGACTATAGACTAGACTATAGACTAGACTATAGACTAGACTATAGAATAGACTATAGAACAAACTACAGACTAGTACAGATTAGACTATAGACTTGACTATAGAATAGACTGTAGACTAGACTATAGACTAGACTATAAGGTAGACTATAGACTAGACTATAGATTAGACTATAGACTAGACTACAGACTAGACTATAGACTAGACTATAGACTAGACTATAGACTAGACTATAGACTAGACTATAGACTAGACTATAGACTAGACTATAGACTAGACTATAGACTAGACTATAGACTAGACTATAGACTAGACTATAGACTAGACTAGACTATAGACTAGACTATAGACTAGACTAGACTATAGACTAGACTATAGACTAGACTATAGACTAGACTATAGACTAGACTATAGACTAGACTATAGACTAGACTATAGACTAGACTATAGACTAGACTATAGACTAGACTATAGACTAGACTATAGACTAGACTATAGACTAGACTATAGACTAGACTATAGACTAGACTATGGACTAGACTATAGACTAGACTATAGACTAGACTATAGACTAGACTATAGACTAGACTATAGACTAGACTATAGACTAGACTATGGACTAGACTATATACTAGACTATAGACTAGACTATAGACTAGACTATAGACTAGACTATAGACTAGACTATAGACTACTATAGACTAGACTATAGATAGACTAGACTATAGACTAGACTAGACTATAGACTAGACTAGACTATAGACTAGACTAGACTATAGACTAGACTATAGACTAGACTATAGACTAGACTATAGACTAGACTATAGACTAGACTATAGACTAGACTATAGACTAGACTATAGACTAGACTATAGACTAGACTATAGACTAGACTATAGACTAGACTATAGACTAGACTATAGACTAGACTATAGACTAGACTATAGACTAGACTAGACTATAGACTAGACTATAGACTAGACTATAGACTAGACTATAGACTAGACTATAGACTAGACTATAGACTAGACTATAGACTAGACTATAGACTAGACTATAGACTAGACTATAGACTAGACTATAGACTAGACTATAGACTAGACTATAGACTAGACTATAGACTAGACTATAGACTAGACTATAGACTAGACTATAGACTAGACTATAGACTAGACTATAGACTAGACTATAGACTAGACTATAGACTAGACTATAGACTAGACTATAGACTAGACTATAGACTAGACTATAGACTAGACTATAGACTAGACTATAGACTAGACTATAGACTAGACTATAGACTAGACTAGACTAGACTATAGACTAGACTATAGACTAGACTATAGACTAGACTATAGACTAGACTATAGACTAGACTATAGACTAGACTATAGACTAGACTATAGACTAGACTATAGACTAGACTATAGACTAGACTATAGACTAGACTATAGACTAGACTAGACTAAAGACTAGACTAAAGACTAGACTATAGACTGGACTATAGACTAGACTATAGTCTAGACTATAGACTAGACTATACACTAAACTAGACTATAGACTAGACTAGACTATAGACTAGACTATAGACTAGACTATAGACTAGACTATAGACTAGACTATAGACTAGACTATAGACTAGACTATAGACTAGACTATAGACTAGGCTATAGACTAGACTATAGACTAGACTATAGACTAGACTATAGACTAGACTATAGACTAGACTATAGACTAGACTATAGACTAGACTATAGACTAGACTATAGACTAGACTATAGACTAGACTAGACTATAGACTAGACTAGACTAGACTAGACTAGACTAGACTAGACTATAGACTAGACTATAGACTAGACTATAGACTAGACTATAGACTAGACTATAGACTAGACTATAGACTAGACTATAGACTAGACTATAGACTAGACTATAGACTAGACTATAGACTAGACTATAGACTAGACTATAGACTAGACTATAGACTAGACTATAGACTAGACTATAGACTAGACTATAGACTAGACTACAGACTAGACTATAGACTAGACTATAGACTAGACTATAGACTAGACTATAGACTAGACTATAGACTAGACTATAGACTAGACTATAGACTAGACTATAGACTAGACTATAGACTAGACTATAGACTAGACTATAGACTAGACTATAGACTAGACTATAGACTAGACTATAGACTAGACTATAGACTAGACTATAGACTAGACTATAGACTAGACTATAGACTAGACTATAGACTAGACTATAGACTAGACTATAGACTAGACTATAGACTAGACTATAGACTAGACTATAGACTAGACTATAGACTAGACTATAGACTAGACTATAGACTAGACTATAGACTAGACTATAGACTAGACTATAGACTAGACTATAGACTAGACTATAGACTAGACTATAGACTAGACTAGACTATAGACTAGACTATAGACTAGACTATAGACTAGACTATAGACTAGACTATAGACTAGACTATAGACTAGACTATAGACTAGACTATAGACTAGACTATAGACTAGACTATAGACTAGACTATAGACTAGACTATAGACTAGACTATAGACTAGACTATAGACTAGACTATAGACTAGACTATAGACTAGACTATAGACTAGACTATAGACTAGACTATAGACTAGACTATAGACTAGACTATAGACTAGACTATAGACTAGACTATAGACTAGACTATAGACTAGACTATAGACTAGACTATAGACTAGACTATAGACTAGACTATAGACTAGACTATAGACTAGACTATAGACTAGACTATAGACTAGACTATAGACTAGACTATAGACTAGACTATAGACTAGACTATAGACTAGACTATAGACTAGACTATAGACTAGACTATAGACTAGACTATAGACTAGACTATAGACTAGACTATAGACTAGACTATAGACTAGACTATAGACTAGACTATAGACTAGACTATAGACTAGACTATAGACTAGACTATAGACTAGACTATAGACTAGACTATAGACTAGACTATAGACTAGACTATAGACTAGACTATAGACTAGACTATAGACTAGACTATAGACTAGACTATAGACTAGACTATAGACTAGACTATAGACTAGACTATAGACTAGACTATAGACTAGACTATAGACTAGACTATAGACTAGACTATAGACTAGACTATAGACTAGACTATAGACTAGACTATAGACTAGACTATAGACTAGACTATAGACTAGACTATAGACTAGACTATAGACTAGACTATAGACTAGACTATAGACTAGACTATAGACTATACTATAGACTAGACTAGACTATAGACTAGAATTTCGTTAGAATCGGGCGAATTTTTTAGAAGTTGCAGAATTATTTCACTTTTTATTTATTTCTAAATACATTACCGTGGGACGTTCAGGGTCATCTGAGGGGGACTTTATATGGGGTTAGGGTCAAATAATAATTATGTAAATTGGCTGTATTATTTAGGCTTATATAAAAAAATATGGAAAAGAGTATTTAATTAATTAAAGATTTTAACATCCCATATCTGTTGTATTATATTTTTTTTTATTTTATATTATTTTTTCGTTTTTCTCCATTTAACATTATTAATGTTTAATAGTTTGATTATAATTTAGCAGCCTCAATATGAGAAAAAGTGCACATTCATTCAGACAATAAAGTTTGTAATAATGATGGTGTATACACGATAAAATTGATGTTATTGTTGGTTGTTGTTTTATTCGCATTTTATAGTTGATTGCTATTTAAAATTGATTTGTTGCCGTTGAATAGAAATGCATAAATGCATGACTTCAAGACAGACAGACAGTCATTCAGTCAAACTGACTGCAGCAGAGTCATATCAACAAATACAAGCATTCAAAATACATAAAAAATATTGCAAGCCATAGAAGTTATAATGCAGCAGCAGTTTTTGTGGCAAAGGAGGCAAAGTAACCAACCAACCAGCCAACTCACTCAAGCAACACAACACAGCCAACCAGCCATTTTCTTAACAATTTGCCATTTGGCTTTAAAAAACAAAGAAAACAAAAACAAAAATATGCAATAAAAAATGTAAAAAAGTGAGTTTTTTTGCTGAATGGTGAATGTAAATAAGTAAAGCATTGGTTGTGGTTACTTTAACAAATCCTGTCCAAGCTGTCAGAGCTCTAAGCTTAAGTTCCCCAGCTCAGCTAAGATTTTGTTTAGTGCTGCCATTATTAAAAAGTTGTTGTTGCTGATGATATTTTGTTAATATGAAACGTGTTCATTGCAACAAATCGCGCTTCACTTGGTATATGACAACTAGAGAAGACCGCATTTATTGCCCCTTTGTTGGCGGAAATGATGCAAATTTTCATGTGAACTTTTATAAAGTGGCTGTGCTTTTTTTCTTGTTGGTTGATTTTTTGTTTTCAGATGCAGTTTTGCTCGATTATGTTTTGCATAATAGTTTCTTCTTTGGCATTTAAGTTAATTTGTCATTAAGTTGTTTAAAATTAAAGATTTCATTGTTAATCGTCTTCATCGTGCTATTATTGTGTTTATTAAAGTATTTTTTTTATTTCGTTTGTAATTTCATTGTAAATGTTTGTATGAAATATTTTGCCTAATTTACGAACTTAAATTGCCATTAGCATTCTTTGCTTTAAAGCGGTGGTGTCATTGGAGTGAAATACCACAAACGCTTACAAGTAAGGAGTTAATGTAAATCAAAGGTAAACATTTTTACATGAAAGATGTCCATTAATACCATTCCCAAAAAATGTTGAACCAGAGTGTTCTTCTCGAGAGTAAAAGCTTTCAGCTGATTTGCATGATTTGCTGGTTTACATGAACGGTCTTGTGATAAAATCTCATGTTGTAATTCTAATTATATTCTGGTGAAATTTTAATGATATTAGTCCATTATTGGGAACTCAAAAATCCCTTGAACATATTTATAATGTGGTTCGTATTACAATTTATATTTTATAAATATGTAAACCATTAACATCGACTAAAAGTTAATCCGATCACCTTTTAATAGACATCTTCCGGAAATCAGAGGTGTAGGCTATTTTATGTTCGGAAATGCCCTTATTTTTACTCTGTTTTCTTTTCCTACGATCTTTGTCAAACACCAAACCCTTTTCTATTCTTTAGCAAATGCCATTTGGTTTCCTGCAATTAGAGTTTAGTACTGTTTAACTCATAAGGTAAAACAAGAATGACACGCTTAATCGGTGTATTGTTGAGATATCTAAATGGGGTTGTGTTTATAAGGTCGATGTTAATATTCATTCGATTCAGTGCTATAAAAAAGTCACGGGCGTGTTTCTTGATGTGTGTAGTATACTGAAAATTATTGATATTTATTTCAGTTGTCCGTTAAAGCAAAAGATATATGTATGTATGTATATATGATGGACATGCTGGAAAAATGTCGGTACATATGGTTATGCCGACGACCTTGCCATACCTATTACAGGGTTCGACGATGTAACAATACCGGAAAGGATTAACAGCACAGCCAAATGATGTTAGGAAAGAAGGCTAAAAATTAACTATTTAAAAACTATTCTTGTACCATTTACTAAACGTACATACATATATCTCTGAGACTTATTGAGCCTACTTTAAACTGGTCTATTATTAAGTTCTCTGAGGAAGTCAAACACTTAGGGATCGTACTCGATAAAACCCTTAATTGGAACTTACATGTATCCAACAGAGCCATTATAGCATTATATGCTATTTGATGGTAAATGGGGTCTAAACAGAAAATGATCCCATTTTGACTTATGCTGCCTTAGCCTGGAGCAGGTTTCTCTGGGCAAACTTTATCACCTCATCTTTGTCTCTGTAATGTGGGCCGTAAGAACATGTTGTGCATTTAGGACTATTTTTCCCATTCCACCTTTGAATATTCTTATTAAAGACGAGGTATGTAAATCGGCAGTTCGCTTACCGGAAATCGCCAGTCATACATACATACATACATACATACATACATACATACATACATACATACATACATACATACATACATACATACATACATACATACATACATACATACATACATACATACATACATACATACATACATACATATATTCAAGACACAAACCTTTAACAGTTTGAGAATCATTGCTTTTACTGGTGTGTAATTCAGCTGCGACATCTACATGTCAAATTGGCTACTACAAAACGGTTTGTTTAAACTATTCTTACCAACAACCTATGTGTATTAAAATGCCATAAACGTAATGTAGAGGGCGCTCTACAAACAGGAAATATCAAAACAGGAAAGCTAACAAACAACATGGATAAAGATATCCAAATACACTTTACAACACTAACAGTTTAATTTGAAATTACTGCAATCTACAACACACAATACAAATTCCCAATTGAAATTTTAATGAAAAATGTCATCATAATAAGCAATTTAATCTTAATGTAAAGCAAAAATCATTTTTAATTTTACATGGAAATATAAATCCAAAAAATTCAACATAATTTTTGCTCTTATGCTTTACAAGCGCATTTAATATAAAGATTATGATGACGACTTTAGTTCAAGCATAACGATTGTCAAACGATTGTAACGAAAAACTTAGTTTTTTTATTATTTTTCGTTGTAATGAGAACATGCCCGAGATTCGTCAACATTATTAAAGATTTTTCTTTTTTTACATTGGAAATGTGCAGCGCACAATTATGGTTGAAGCGTTTGTGTTGTTTTTGCTACTAATGAATTATTGCCTTGAAGGAAATGATAATTATTTTTTGGAAATTTACCAAAAATAGCATAAATCTCATTAAATAAAATGTTTTGACAGTAAATGGTGCTGCGCTTTAATTGTGACTGACAGACAGACAGTATACACTTGTGTTTAATTGTAGGTGAATACTTGTGAGTGTGTGTTTTTAAGTTTGTTTATATTGTATGTATGACATTTACATGATTATGTGTTGTTTTATAATGACAACTAATGAGACACAAATTTGAATTTTTTCACCCGTTTTTTTTTTGCTTGGCCTCATAAGTTGTTTGTTTATTTGGTAACACAAATGTAATGTAATTTTAAGCAAATGAATTGTAACAAATTTTGTGTGACAAATGAATTGTTTGTTGTTTTGTTTTTAATATGTAAGACATATTTTATACATGTATACATACATACATACATACATACATATGTAAGTATACTAAAATGTATGTAATCCTACATGTGTTAGTAATTGTGTCTGAACTTTTTTATATTCCTCTCTCTTTCTTTTGGTATTAATTTAGTTTACGGTTTAAATACATTATGTATGAATGTTTTAGTGACAAATTTGCTTAGCTGTTTTTGTTTGATTGTCGTCTAGTTTTATTTATATTGTTAGTTTATTTAATTAAATTGTATTTTAGTTGTTTTTGTTGTAATTGTGTTTATTATGTATTACTCTTTAGTATGGTTGTCATTTCTTGTTTTGCTGTTCGTGTATTTTATTTTTATTTTTTTTATCAGACATGAATTTCATGAGCCGCAACTAATTATCAAATGGTTTTTGTGTTTATTATCATTCCCATTTCCATTTCAGTTTAGTTTTTCTATATTAATTGGGTTTAATGAGTTTTGTCATTTTTAAAGAGGTACAGGTAGTTGCCATTTTGTAATGAAAGCTTTGTTTTTGTTTTTTTTTTTGAATGAAAATAAAAAGCAGAAGAAGGCGGTAGAAGAAGCTAAATTTGTATAAAAGAGAAAACTTTAGCAACATTTTTTTAAAAAGGTTTTACTAAAGAAATAGTTTTAACGAAAGAGGCATTTTAAAGAAAAACTTTTAAACTTTGACAACATTTCTTTATGAAAAAAGAATTTTATCGAAAATTTTCTTTAAACTAAAAATTTTATCGAATATCTATAAACTGAAAATTTCATCAAATATTTATGTATATAAACTGAAAATTACATTGAAAATTTTCTATAAATTGAAAATATCATAGAAGATTTTCTGTAAAAAGAAAATTTGATCGAAAATTTGCTATAATAAAGAAATGTCATTGAAGATTTTCTATAAAAAGGAAATGTCATTGAAAACTCTCAATAAAAGGAAAATTTCATCGAAAAATTTCTATAGAAAGAAAATTTTATCGAAAATTTTCTATAAAAAGAAAATTTTATCGAAAAATTTCTATAAAAAGAAAATTTCATCGAAAATTTTCTATAGAAAGAAAATTTCATCGAAAATTTTCTATAGAAAGAAAATTTCATCGAAAATTTTCTATGGAAAGAAAAATTTATCGAAAATTTTCTATAGAAAGAAAATTTTATCGAAAATTTTCTATAGAAAGAAAATTTTATCGAAAATTTTCTATAGAAAGAAAATTTTATCGAAAATTTTCTATAGAAAGAAAATTTTATCGAAAATTTTCTATAGAAAGAAAATTTTATCGAAAATTTTCTATAGAAAGAAAATTTTATCGAAAATTTTCTATAGAAAGAAATTTTTATCGGAAATTTTCTATAGAAGGAAACTTTTATAGAAAATTTAATCGAAAATTTTCTATAGAAAGAAAATTTAATCGAAAATTTTCTATAGAAAGAAAATTTAATCGAAAATTTTCTATACAAAGAAAATTTAATCGAAAATGTTCTATAGAAAGAAAATTTAATCGAAAATTTTCTATAGAAAGAAAATTTAATCGAAAATTTTCTATAGAAAGAAAATTTAATCGAAAATTTTCTATAGAAAGAAAATTTAATCGAAAATTTTCTATAGAAAGAAAATTTAATCGAAAATTTTCTATAGAAAGAAAATTTAATCGAAAATTTTCTATAGAAAGAAAATTTAATCGAAAATTTTCTATAGAAAGAAAATTTTATCGAAAATTTTCTATAGAAAGAAAATTTTATCGAAAATTTTCTATAGAAAGAAAATTTTATCGAAAATTTTCTATAGAAAGAAAATTTTATCGAAAATTTTTTATAGAAAGAAAATTTTATCGAAAATTTTCTATAGAAAGAAAATTTCATCGAAAATTTTCTATAAAAAGAAAATTTCATCGAAAATTATCTATAAAAAGAAAATTTCATCGAAAATTTTATAAAAAGAAAATTTCATCGAAAATTTCTTAGAAAAAGAAAATTTCGTGGAAAATTTTCTATAAAAAGAAAATTTCATCGAAAATTTTCTATAAAAAGAAAATTTTATCAAAAGTTTTCTATAAATAGAAAAATTCATAGAAAATTTTCTATAGAAAAAAATTTCATCGAAAATTAACGAAATTTTTCTATAAAAAGGAAATTTATAGAAAATTTTCTATAAAAAGAAAAGCTTCTAAAAAATTTAAGAAATTACAAAAATTTATCCAAAATTCTGTATGAGGAACATTTTATTGAAAATTTTTCATGAACAAAAAAAACTTTATTGAAATTTTTTATCGAAACTTTTTATTTTTATAAAAGAACAAAGTCTTTTTGCAACCTTTAATTACAATTATCAGTAATCGTTGGCTTAAACACTTCATTATATAATATTGTAACAACATTGTTGTTTTTCAATTAATTTTAAGGTCTTCCCGGTCACTAGCAAGATGATCCATAAAATATTTGCAATGAATTGGCAGAAAACCACGAAAGAACAAAAAATATATTAAAACAAAATATAAGAAGAATTTGTAAGAAAAAGAAACCAAAAACCATATATACAAGCAAGTAGTGCAATTTATTATATTTTGTGTGCTTTATTTTGTTGTTGCTATTGTTGTGTGTTGCTTGTTTTTTACAATGCGGTGCATGCAACATTTAATTTAATAAGTGCTAATGAGTTTCACAATGGAAAATCCATTAAAATGCACGACGACACTTTAGTTTTTTTAAAGCAAAAAAAAAAACAGACTCAGAACATACGTTAAAGCGCCGAACAGACGTTAATACGACAAAATTCGGCTGCATAAAAATGCGGTCGGTGTAGTTATTATCTTTTGTTACAAAGAATTTAAACAAAAGACAATGAACTGAAGCAGGCTTGTTATTTTAACCAGGCTGTCTAAGTTCGGTTGGTTGTGGTAGAAGCAGCAGTAAAAGTTAAGGTTTTTCTACTGTTAATTGTTTTGGAAAAAAATCAGCAAAAGCGACTTTAGTAAGACCTTTGTAGTCATCAATATTTACATATTATGCTCAAACATCACAATAGTTTTCAAGACCAATATTTTTCTTGTTCCTCTGTACAAATTCGTTTTTATTATATACGTCCAAATAACTGAGATAAAGATATTATTTTTATTTCCCTTTCACTTAAAATTTTTAAATATGGAAATAGAGTTATATTAGTCTGTATATCTTGACTAATGCTTACCGTAGGGTATAGGAAAAAAAATGTAATCATGTTTAGAAAACCGCAAATTACAAGCTTGTTGCAAATGTTGTCAACATAACACGTTTTTTAAAGGTTTTTCGTCTTCAACGCCTTTTCATCACAAACAACTTGCTGCACTCGTGTTCCATTTGTTGTTGCATATTTATGTATGTATTAAAGTTTGCATGTCATTATTTTTTAAGTAATTCTTGCAGTTAATAATCTTCCCTGAACCATAAATGCTTCAGAAATCCACACTTTTTCTACACAAAAGAAGCTTTTTTTCATCGTCAGAACATTTATGACACAATGCTGTTGATTTGGAAGAAGATATTGAGAAGTAATTTAAGAATTTTATTTTACTAAACACAATATAGACGACAAAACCACAAAACTCATAATTTACAATATTTATGTTGACAAGGTTTTCTTTTGTGGTAAACAAGTGTTAAGTTATCAATAATGTTAAAATAATAAAAAATTACTATAAATTTTAAATTCTCACAGTTTATTAATTTAAAAAAATATTTCTTGTTATTAGAAAATAGTCTATAGTCTAGTCTATAGCCTAGTCTATAGCCTAGTCTATAGTCTAGTCTATAGTCTAGTCTATAGTCTAGTCTATAGTCTAGTCTATAGTCTAGTCTATAGTCTAGTCTATAGTCTAGTCTATAGTCTAGTCTATAGTCTAGTCTATAGTCTAGTCTATAGTCTAGTCTATAGTCTACTCTATAGTCTAGTCTATAGTCTAGTCTATAGTCTAGTCTATAGTCTAGTCTATAGTCTAGTCTATAGTCTAGTCTATAGTCTAGTCTATAGTCTAGTCTATAGTCTAGTCTATAGTCTAGTCTATAGTCTAGTCTATAGCCTAGTCTATAGTCTAGTCTATAGTCTAGTCTATAGTCTAGTCTATAGTCTAGTCTATAGTCTAGTCTATAGTCTAGTCTATAGTCTAGTCTATAGTCTAGTCTATAGTCTAGTCTATAGTCTAGTCTATAGTCTAGTCTATAGTCTAGTCTATAGTCTAGTCTATAGTCTAGTCTATAGTCTAGTCTATAGTCTAGTCTATAGTCTAGTCTATAGTCTAGTCTATAGTCTAGTCTATAGTCTAGTCTATAGTCTAGTCTATAGTCTAGTCTATAGTCTAGTCTATAGTCTAGTCTATATCTAGTCTATAGTCTAGTCTATAGTCTAGTCTATAGTCTAGTCTATAGTCTAGTCTATAGTCTAGTCTATAGTCTAGTCTATAGTCTAGTCTATAGTCTAGTCTATAGTCTAGTCTATAGTCAGTCTATAGTCTATCTATAGTCTAGTCTATAGTCTAGTCTATAGTCTAGTCTATAGTCTAGTCTATAGTCTAGTCTATAGTCTAGTCTATAGTCTAGTTATAGTCTAGTCTATAGTCTAGTCTATAGTCTAGTTTATAGTCTAGTCTATAGTCTAGTCTATAGTCTAGTTTATAGTCTAGTCTATAGTCTAGTCTATAGTCTAGTCTATAGTCTAGTCTATAGTCTAGTCTATAGTCTAGTCTATAGTCTAGTCTATAGTCTAGTCTATAGTCTAGTCTATAGTCTAGTCTATAGTCTAGTCTATAGTCTAGTCTATAGTCTAGTCTATAGTCTAGTCTATAGTCTAGTCTATAGTCTAGTCTATAGTCTAGTCTATAGTCTCTATAGTCTAGTCTATAGTCTAGTCTATAGTCTAGTCTATAGTCTAGTCTATCTAGTCTATAGTCTAGTCTATCTAGTCTAGTCTAGTCTATAGTCTAGTCTATAGTCTGGTCTATAGTCTAGTCTATAGTCTAGAGTCTAGTCTATAGTCTATAGTCTAGTCTATAGTCTAGTCTATAGTCTAGTCTATAGTCTAGTCTATAGTCTAGTCTATAGTCTAGTCTATAGTCTAGTCTATAGTCTAGTCTAGTCTAGTCTATAGTCTAGTCTATAGTCTAGTCTATAGTCTAGTCTATAGTCTAGTCTATAGTCTAGTCTATATCTAGTCTATAGTCTAGTCTATAGTCTAGTCTATAGTCTAGTCTATAGTCTAGTCTATAGTCTAGTCTATATCTAGTCATAGTCTAGTCTATAGTCTAGTCTATAGTCTAGTCTATAGTCTAGTCTATAGTCTAGTCTATAGTCTAGTCTATAGTCTAGTCTATAGTCTAGTCTATAGTCTAGTCTATAGTCTAGTCTATAGTCTAGTCTATAGTTCTAGTCTATAGTCTAGTCTATAGTCTAGTCTATAGTCTAGTCTATAGTCTAGTCTATAGCTCTAGTCTATTAGTCTAGTCTATAGTCTAGTCTATAGTTAGTCTATAGTCCTAGTCTATAGTCTAGTCTATAGTCTAGTCTATAGTCTAGTCTATAGTCTAGTCTATAGTCTAGTCTATAGTCTAGTCTATAGTCTAGTCTATAGTCTAGTCTATAGTCTAGTCTATAGTCCTAGTCTATAGTCTTAGTCTATAGTCTAGTCTATAGTCAGTCTATAGTCTAGTTATAGTCTAGTCTATAGTCTAGTCTATAGTCTAGTCTATAGTCTAGTCTATAGTCTAGTCTATAGTCTAGTCTATCATCTAGTCTATGCCTAGTCTATAGTCTAGTCTATAGTCTAGTCTATAGTCTAGTCTATAGTCTAGTCTATAGTCTAGTCTATAGTCTAGTCTATAGTCTAGTCTATAGTCTAGTCTATAGTCTAGTCTATAGTCTAGTCTATAGTCTAGTCTATAGTCTAGTCTATAGTCTAGTCTATAGTCTAGTCTAGTCTTCTAGTCTAGTCTAGTTAGTCTAGTCTATAGTCTAAGTCTATAGTCTAGTCTATAGTCTAGTCTATAGTCTAGTCTATAGTCTAGTCTATAGTCTAGTCTATAGTCTAGTCTATAGTCTAGTCTATAGTCTAGTCTATAGTCTAGTCTATAGTCTAGTCTATAGTCTAGTCTATAGTCTAGTCTATAGTCTAGTCTATAGTCTAGTCTATAGTCTAGTCTATAGTCTAGTCTATAGTCTGGTCTATAGTCTAGTCTATAGTCTAGTCTATAGTCTAGTCTATAGTCTAGTCTATAGTCTAGTCTATAGTCTAGTCTATAGTCTAGTCTATAGTCTAGTCTATAGTCTAGTCTATAGTCTAGTCTATAGTCTAGTCTATAGTCTAGTCTATAGTCTAGTCTATAGTCTAGTCTATAGTCTAGTCTATAGTCTAGTCTATAGTCTAGTCTATAGTCTAGTCTATAGTCTAGTCTATAGTCTAGTCTATAGTCTAGTCTATAGTCTAGTCTATAGTCTAGTCTATAGTCTAGTCTATAGTCTAGCCTATAGTCTAGTCTATAGTCTAGTCTATAGACTAGTCTATAGTCTAGTCTTAAATGTCCAAAATTAACTTATAAACACAAATATCGCGATGAAATTCAGCACAAATAAATATTATATAAATATAAAAATATTCACAAAATTTTATGGGGCTTGGTCCATATTTGCCTCTAGCCCCTATATAAAGCCTCTTTCAGAAAATTAGTTTTTCATCCATAAATAGTTTAAATGTATCGGAATAAGGTAATGTTGAAGATAAATGCTTTATTATGAAAAATAAATCATATTTAATATTCATAACTGGTATAGGATATCATATGGTCGGTCACGCCGACTATACTTTCTTACTTGTTTTTTAAATGATATCTAGAAGGTTTTGCATTACAAGCTTTCTACAAATCTGAGTGATAACGGTAAAGGTAAATTAAATTGTTCTGAATGTAGATAACATTTCCCAAGAAAAGGTTCATTTATGATCTAAATTGATATTCGAAGGATTGAACGTTATATTTATTATAACCTACACCACTACAGTGGGGACGGTATTATACGTTTGTGCTGATGTTTGCAACGCATAAAAATATTGGTCCTACACCCACCTTCAAGTATACCGATCGAATCAGAATCACTTTCTGAGTCCTCGTTTGACCCTAGGCCCCATACGAAGCCCCCTTTAAAAAATATCTTAAACGTCCAAAATTTTACATATAACCATTAGTATCGCTATGACATTCAGCATAACTAACCTTTATATAAAATTACATCCCTCTTCCCAATTTTTTTAAGAACGGCCCATATTTGACCCTAGCTTCCATATAAAGCCTCTTTTAGAAATTTAGTTTTTCATCAATAAATTCCTTAAATACATCGAAATTAAGGTAAAATTCAACAAATTTTTTATGAAAAATAAATAATTTATCTTCTGTCGATTAATTTCTACAAGATTAAACAATTTTCTTCACAAACATGTAGACTTACGATTTTCATGTATAAAATAATTAAATTTATGTAATCCCGAGATCCCGAAAAATCCCGGTATCCCGAAATATTGCAATTTTCAAAATCCCGAATCCCGGGATTTGTAAAAGCCAGTTCCGTTTGGCATCCCTAATAGTCTAACATTATAGGACTCGATATTTAAAATCAAAAATTTAATGCAATTCTGAGGTCAGATTCGAATGCAACGCACTCAATCCTTCAGTAAAAAAATTTAGTCTATGAGTTAAAACTTTGTTGATCAGTGTTATCATTATAACTAAAATCTTATCTCAGGGAACATTTGATGTCCTGATAGGGGGGCTGGGCTATTTCATTTAAACCAATTGCCAGAAATTTCTTTAAAGAATATATTAATTTAACTTCGATAGCAATCTACTTATCAGTTAATACATTTTATTTCACAATACATTGTATAACTTATTTTAAATTAATTAAATAATGATGCAATTTAAATTAAGCACTTATTTAAATTAAATATTTTTGTTTTGCAGTCCCTAATGTGTAGGAAAATTACTAGTTAAAAATTTATTTTATACATTCATACAAATCATCATACATATGTATCAAATTAATAAAAATAATAATATTTTTTTCTGTGATAACAAAAAAAGACAAACATATAATTTAATTGTGTCTCTGACATTAAATATGGCTGCCAATTATCATAATTATTGTATTGTACAATGTTTTCTACACATATTGCTGTTGTTTTTATTGCATTGAAAAATGAAATATGAAACTTTGGTGGTTCAGTTTTCAATTCTTATTACATACAGTGTATAAATGAAATACATACATATGTACATATGTATTGTATTCCCTTTCATATCATTAACATTTAAATGTTATATTTCTCTTTCTTAATTTCCCACTACTCTTTCGTTCCGACACAACCCAGCATATGAGCTATTAGTCGTTTGGTG
The DNA here is from genome assembly GCF_015586225.1 of Lucilia sericata. Classification (NCBI taxonomy): domain Eukaryota; kingdom Metazoa; phylum Arthropoda; class Insecta; order Diptera; family Calliphoridae; genus Lucilia; species Lucilia sericata. The sequence continues at coordinate 146,811 of NW_023994718.1, read as the reverse complement.
TCGGCAATAACAACGATATAAATATTAAATTATAAATTGACTTTTCTGACTGGTATTATAGAAACAAACTAAATAATATATAAACAATAATTTCTTTGTTGCCAGCGGGGTTAAAGATGAAAACAAGGCCCTAATGCCCTGTATTTCGATTCAAAACTTTTTATTTTATTTTCTCAGGTCATATGTTTTTCTAAGCATCTCCGATTATAACCGATCATATGTTTGCTTATTATTAGAGGGTGTTCGGTCCATTTACTTACCTAACGTTTCTCTTTTTCGGTTCCTACCTTGCCAACAATAGGCTGAGGAACAGATATGTGTACTTACATTATCCAAAATTTTTCAGGGTTTTTAAATATTGGTTTCTTGTTGGTTCTGCATCAACATGGATTTATGTTCGATTCCTCTAAATTAGTTTATTTAAGCCTTCTCCAATAAGGCCTTTTCTTTTCATTTCCTTCCTGTATATGTACATACATATATTTGTAAGTGTCTGTCTGTACAAAAGTAGTTATTAAGTGAAAATATTAACAAACTACCAGACTGAGTAGTAAGTCTGTCAGTCATACAATTAAATTCAAAAGAAAAACAAGAACCATCATACTAATACATAATACTAAAGGTGAGTGTCGTTCAGTCAGACGCAATACAAATTTTCATCTACTTTATACTTTGGTATTAACGTTTTTTTCTTACATTAAAAATAACAATTCCAGGAAACCAAAAGCAGAGAAATTTCCATATTTACTACTTAACGCGGTTCGTTTCTATGTACATATGTATGTATGTAAGTATTTCTTCATTGCCATTGTCGTTTCCATTTTTATTTCCATTTCCACTTCCATTTATTTATTTTTTAATTTGTCTGTGAATGTGTTTTTTTATTATTTTGTATTTTTATAAAAAACAATGTTTGTATATTGTTATACATAATAAATTATGATATGTAGGAGGGTTGGTTGAGAATTCTTAAAAACTCATATCACTATGTCCAAATAAATATGACAAAGAATGAATGACATGACTTTTAGATTTGATCAAAGTAGGTCTGATTGTATTTTTAACATAGGCTTCGTATATTTCAGATTTTTCCAAAAATCATTCTATCATTCGTTTAATTTTGTCCATTTTTAATGTGACACTACAATGTAGTGACTACATAGTTAATACGTCATTATTTTTAAGGTAATATCGTTTTAAATGCAAAGCAGTGCCTTATATGAGTTTTAAAGGACACTTTTCAGACAACCCTCGCTGTTTGTCTACCTATTTATTTTATGTAGCTGTTATAGTTGTTAAATTGTAGAGAATTAAATTGAGTTCTGTTTGTTGGCCATAAACACACCAAATGGTTGTTAACCACATTCAACTTATTATACATATTGACATGAATGAATTTATTTACATTTGAATTTGTGAATTAGAAAAAAAAGTATAATTTTCAAATGGCAGCCATCTTCGATTGCATTGAAATAAAAATTGTGGTTGCATTCTAAATGCTATTTTTCAATCCTATTGGGTTTTATAGTTATAGAATGTATATTGGTAGAGTGAAAATACAACTATTACATTAAGGTAATCATGGGAAATGCTTTTTACTGAAATCAATAATCTATTTGAATTATTTATATTCCCTTTTATTAGCATATGGTTTTCAACGTTTAAGTTTTCTCATTTAGAAATTATTAAACAAATAACAGCAATAAAAACTTTTCAAATAAGTTCTTAAAGTTGTTTTCCATTTCCGGGTAATTAAACAATATTGATGGGTTATAAAAATACTAATATCTAAAACTAAATTAACTTTAAGTTCATGAAATTTACTTTCGTTTTATGGCAATAAACAGAGAAAAAAGTCTCAGTATTAAGTACTGCAGTACTTAATACTGCATATATATATTAAAACTCTTCGCGTATAAATATCCGAGTTCATACAGCTGTAATTAATTAATTTACTTAATGATATTTAATAGATTTGAAAACTCATCCTCTAATTTACCTTAAACCGTTTGAGCATCAACTAAAGTTTTGGTTAGATTTTATTGTTAAAATTTCTATTTCTTGAAACAATAACCAACGCCACACCTGTCTAATGGCGTTTAGTTTAAAAAAGGGGTATTTTCAATCCCTTGACTCTAACATCCTTTTATTTAACAGCGAACGTGCAACACCTGTTGTATGCATCACTAACACAAATAATAATTTTATAATAAAAGGATATTAGAGAACAAATTACATACAAATAAATGTTAACATCCTCTCTAATATGAATAATTTTCTCTAAAATGAATAAACATGTATAAAAAGTAAATAAATTTAAAAACAACTTAATGCAGACGATCTTTACCCAAAAATATGCGGGTTGTATCAAATGCAGAAGTATTTATATATTGTGTGCGCATGCCTTCATTAGGTGTCAGTCTTACACCTTGTGCTGAACTGAATTTGAGAAGTCAAATACTTTCTGAGCATTTGGACTAACTGAGGAAGGCGTGAATTGGAAGATACATGAGAATAACAAATATTTATAAAATTAAAGGATATTTTGTAGTTAATAGTATTTGCACAAACAGATGAACCTGCTCTAAACAGATGAACCTGCTCTAAAACGAACTAAGTTAAAAACGTTTTTAGAATATAACGTGTGCTATATGCAGACATTGAAGAGAATAAATTATTTTATATGGATAGATAGATGGATAGATAGATAGATAGATAGATAGATAGATAGATAGATAGATAGATAGATAGATAGATAGATAGATATATAGATAGATAGATAGATAGATAGATAGATAGATAGATAGATAGATAGATAGATAGATAGATAGATAGATAGATAGATAGATAGATAGATAGATAGATAGATAGATAGATAGATAGATAGATAGATAGATAGATAGATAGATAGATAGATAGATAGATAGATAGATAGATAGATAGATAGATAGATAGATAGATAGATAGATAGATAGATAGATAGATAGATAGATAGATAGATAGATAGATAGATAGATAGATAGATAGATAGATAGATAGATAGATAGATAGATAGATAGATAGATAGATAGATAGATAGATAGATAGATAGATAGATAGATAGATAGATAGATAGATAGATAGATAGATAGATAGATAGATAGATAGATAGATAGATAGATAGATAGATAGATAGATAGATAGATAGATAGATAGATAGATAGATAGATAGATAGATAGATAGATAGATAGATAGGTAGATTTCATGTTTATTTAAAATTAACTTTCTCTTGCGTTTCTTTAATTTTCATTTAATTCCTTTAAATTCCTGATTTGCTGTTGATGTTGAAATTTATTCTCCTTTTGACGTCAAATTTTATGTGTTATGGTTTGATCTAAATTCAAATTACAAGTAGTTTGTTTAATTTTCTACTGTATGAAAAATAATAAAAAAACTAAACTAAATGTCTGTTGGTGTTTATTTTGTAGTTTGTAAATGTTTGGATAATTGCAATAATTTTGTAGATTTAACTTTGAAGTATGATGGCCTTTGAACATGACCACTTTTTAACGTTCTTGTATCTCTAACGCAAGAAGGAAGAAAATATCGGCTACAAGGATAATAAAAGGCCAACACTACTCACAAACATGTCAAGACAGAGAGTAATAGATGAACAGAATATCGGGGCAACACGTAACAAATTTGTAACCATAATTTAATGGTCAATTATGAGGGCGTTAGTTGTTGTTTTTATTTTGATCTAATTTTTCTTAAAATAAGAACACAAACAGTTTATTAAAGAGGTTTAACATTTGCCATTCTATTGCAAACAGAGTGAGTGGCAGGCAGGCATTGTGCCAAAGTCGAATTATTCTGTTGCAGTGATGTTTCTGTTTTTGTGTTGCAGGTGTCTAAATAATTTGACATTTTTATATGGTTTGTGGCTTTATCTTATGGCTGTTAAACATTTAATTCATAATTTTCTAATTGTAATATTGTTTAGTTGTAGTTATTTATAAATATAATTATTTTTATTATTTTGGCTATTTTAGATAAATGTACATAATTTGTTTATTTTGTATTATTCATACATCATGATTAATTATTTGTTTAATCTAATGGAACTAATGTCTAATACCTTTGGTTCTAATAATATTTTTTTGTTGTATATAATACAATTTTATTTAAATTCCTCAACTAATTTTATATTCTTTTATGTGAGAGCGTGTTTGACCATTTGTTAATGGTCTTATGTTTTGTAATTAATTCAAATCCATTTGTGTGACTAATAAAACTAAATTATAATTATTTTATAGTTGATAATAATTATATTTTTGTTGTTATTTATACTTGTACATAAATATAAATATTATACCATCATAAAAGAAAGAAATCTGGCACGCAATTCTTAAATAGTTACACTGTTTCCAAAAGGAAATCTAATATTAAATTTCTACCATGTTTAATATAAATTGATACAAGTAGCCAACTAAAAGAATTTTTTAATTTCTAATGTTATTTAGTACAAAATCCTAGTTCAAACAAATTATAATTGTACTTTATTATTTGATTGATATTGCCAACAATAATATGTACATACATGCAATCCATATTCAAATATTCAACACTTTAAATCATGCTTCTAAATGACTTTCGTGCAATAAATGAAGCAAATGCAAAATATGCCATAAATACCAGCTAAACAATAATAAAAACTATACGCGAAATGAAATAAGGAACAGTGGGGTAGGCCTATTCAAAACAGTATATCGTCATCGGTACTCAAAGTACTAACAACCATCACAACTGCGCGCTAATATGTATTTAACATTAATTAAACTCTGCGGCACTCATAGTAGTTAGAGTTTATTATTATTTTAATTAACCGTCAATAACACGCACTTTTATTTAAACTGTAAAAAAGTACCTACAATGTTAATTTCATGTATAAACAAAGCAGCAATTAAAATGAGAATTTCCTCCTCAAATTTTACTCATTTAAATTTTTACTAACTTAAGACTATGCGGTATACTACGAAAAGGTGTTGCATTTTTTTTTTAAATTTTTCCCGCCAAATGTCGAGCTACAATTTATTCATTTCATTTTCAAATGGTTGATATGACTTAGAAAAGCTGAGGCTAATAACTAGACTATTGCTATTTTCTAGGTCTATTTAATTGAAGCAGATTTTAATTGTAAGAGTTGGAATACGTAAGCGTATTGCAGTTTTATGAAGCAATTGCTGTTGACTCACGTCATTACTTTTGTGGCAGTTGGTAATTATTACATTTCAATTTTAATTACTACTTCTACTGTATTTGCGTTTGTTGTGTTTAATGCTTGTTCTGCAATCAAAATATTGCAATAACACTGGGTAAATGTCATTATTCATACCTAAGTAAGATTGAATATTTTGCTTAAATTTATACATATGTACGTACGAATTCCTCTATGGAACTTTAAGTTGACAACAGTTAAAATTCAAGCTCAGTTCTAGTTCAGTTCTAGTTCAGTTCTAGTTCAGTTCTAGTTCAGTTCTAGTTCAGTTCTAGTTCAGTTCTAGTTCAGTTCTAGTTCAGTTCTAGTTCAGTTCTAGTTCAGTTCTAGTTCAGTTCTAGTTCAGTTCTAGTTCAGTTCTAGTTCAGTTCTAGTTCAGTTCTAGTTCAGTTCTAGTTCAGTTCTAGTTCAGTTCTAGTTCAGTTCTAGTTCAGTTCTAGTTCAGTTCTAGTTCAGTCTAGTTCAGTTCTAGTTCAGTTCTAGTTCAGTTCTAGTTCAGTTCTAGTTCAGTTCTAGTTCAGTTCTAGTTCAGTTCTAGTTCAGTTCTAGTTCAGTTCTAGTTCAGTTCTAGTTCAGTTCTAGTTCAGTTCTAGTTCAGTTCTAGTTCAGTTCTAGTTCAGTATAGTTCAGTTCTAGTTCAGTTCTAGTTCAGTTCTAGTTCAGTTCTAGTTCAGTTCTAGTTCAGTTCTAGTTCAGTTCTAGTTCAGTTCTAGTTCAGTTCTAGTTCAGTTCTAGTTCTAGTTCAGTTCTAGTTCAGTTCTAGTTCAGTTCTAGTTCAGTTCTAGTTCAGTTAGTTCAGTTCTAGTTCAGTTCTAGTTCAGTTCTAGTTCAGTTCTAGTTCAGTTCTAGTTCAGTTCTAGTTCAGTTCTAGTTCAGTTCTAGTTCAGTTCTAGTTCAGTTCTAGTTCAGTTCTAGTTCAGTTCTAGTTCAGTTCTAGTTCTAGTTCAGTTTCTAGTTCAGTCTAGTTCAGTTCTAGTTCAGTTCTAGTTTCAGTTCTAGTTCAAGTTCTAGTTCAGTCTAGTTCAGTTCTAGTTCAGTCTAGTTCTAGTTCAGTTCTAGTTCAGTTCTCGTTCAGTTCTAGTTCCTAGTTCTAGTTCAGTTCTAGTTCAGTTCTAGTTCAGTTCTAGTTCAGTTCTAGTTCAGTTCTATTCATGTCTAGTTCAGTCTAGTTCAGTTCTAGTTCATGGTTCTAGCTTCAGTTCTAGTTCAGTGCTAGTTCAGTTCTAGTTCAGTTCTAGTTCAGTTCTAGTTCAGTTCTAGTTCAGTCTAGTTCAGTTCTAGTTCAGTTCTAGTTTCAGTTCTAAGTTCAGTTCTAGTTCAGTTCTAGTTCAGTTCTAGTTCAGTTCTAGTTCAGTTCTAGTTCAGTTCTAGTTCAGTTCTAGTTCTAGTTCAGTTTAGTTCAGTTCTAGTTCAGTTCTAGTTCAGTTCTAGTTCAGTTCTAGTTCAGTTCTAGTTCAGTTCTAGTTCAGTTCTAGTTAGTTCAGTTTCTAGTTCAGTTCTAGTTCAGTTCTAGTTCAGTTCTAGTTCAGTTCTAGTTCAGTTCTAGTTCAGTTCTAGTTCAGTTCTAGTTCAGTTCTAGTTCAGTTCTAGTTCAGTTCTAGTTCAGTTCTAGTTCAGTTCTAGTTCAGTTCTAGTTCAGTTCTAGTTCAGTTCTAGTTCAGTTCTAGTTCAGTTCTAGTTCAGTTCTAGTTCAGTTCTAGTTAGTCTAGTTCAGTAGTTCAGTTCTAGTTCAGTTCTAGTTCAGTCTAGTTCAGTTCTAGTTCAGTTCTAGTTCAGTTCTAGTTCAGTTCTAGTTCAGTTCTAGTTCAGTTCTAGTTCAGTTCTAGTTCAGTTCTAGTTCAGTTCTAGTTCAGTTCTAGTTCAGTTCTAGTTCAGTTCTAGTTCAGTTCTAGTTCAGTTCTAGTTCAGTTCTAGTTCAGTTCTAGTTCAGTTCAGTTCAGTTCTAGTTCTAGTTCAGTTCTAGTTCAGTACTAGTTCAGTTCTAGTTCAGTTCTAGTTCAGTTCTAGTTCAGTTCTAGTTCAGTTCTAGTTCAGTTCTAGTTTAGTTCTAGTTCAGTTATAGTTCATGTAGTTTTTAGTAGTTCATGTTTAGTTTTAATTCAGTTCAGTTCTAGTTTCATTCATTACGTTTTATTCGTAATCATAGTTAAACTATTCAAACAAAAATTTGACTGAAAAAACAATCTTTAGAAACCAGTATTTTTCATGAATTTATTAACACGAAGTTAAAAAAAACATTTCTTCAAAAAATTTTGATAAACAGACTCTCCTTAATTTTTGTATAAATAATGATTTGATGATTTTTGTAAATCAAAGACTTGTCTTCTGAATGCCGTCTGTTAACATGTCAAGATTGGAGCTTTAGTTTCTTTGTTTATTTGTAAATAAACAAATTACAATCAATCTGTCATCATTGTAATTGTCAAAATATGCACTTTAGTTTCTGTTGTTTTATTGTTTTTTATTATTGTAGCATTCATTTGGCTTAATCATTGACATCACCAGCACAATCAACTTAAGTTGTTGCCTATTTTGTATGCATGTTAGTATGACTTTCAGTCAGTATGTCTGTCTGTCTGTCTTTCCGTCCATTCAATCTGCTCAAGTCAAATGAACTGCAATAAAAACAAAACTTTAAAACACAAACTGTCTTTTGATACCGTCAATGTTATGTTTGTTCATATTGAAGTCATTGTGCTGTGCGCGCACTGTCTTTTGTAAATCCTTTTACGATGATGATTTATGTACAATGATGAATGTCATTTTGACAACAACACAAGGCGGCAAACAAAAGTTGTTTTAAATGGTAAAATTATATTTGTATATACAACAATATAATTTTTTAGTTGTTGTTTTTTGCATCATTATACATAATGATATAATATGGCGGCGTTTGAGGATAAAAAACAAGAAAATTATATGGTGATTATGAATAAATTTTGTTGTTGTTGAAAATTGAAAAAAAATATGAAAATTTTATTTAACATACTTTCTTGATTTTGAAAGAAAGTAATTTCGTAACTTTTGTTGTGATTAACTCCCCAATTCAAACACTGTAAATGTATATAATCCAAAAGTTCAAACCTTTCGTGCTCATTTTAGATTTCAATACATTGTGTACCAGACAGATTACAAAGAGTCAGGCTGGTAACTGTTGTAAGTTTTATGATTATCTTCAGTGAGTTCTAAAGTTGTGCAGGTTTTAGAACAGAAACGCTTTTTGACTCCACAGTAAATTGATTGGAATGAATAAAGTAACTAACCTTTTGAAATCTAAAACTTGGAAATTATTTTTGCATCAAACCAACAAAAAAAGTAAAACAAAATGAATTATCAAATAAATCAGAAAAATTTTCCATTTCTTCAAGTTTTTTATTTGTTGTAGCAATAATTTCAACAGTCACTGTCCATCTTCTTCCTACAGTCTCATTTGTGCTGGCTGCAGCTTTAAGTATGACTGTGATTGGTCAAAAAACCGAAAGACTGGTTAGCGAAAGATTTCGGTGAAAGATCAAAGATAACTGCTACAAATAATGCTGTAAGCCACTAAAAATAACAACAATAAAAAACCAAAAAAATAAAGAGTTGTTATGGTGTAAATAAAGTGATGTTGGCCATGCAACGCCATGTTTGGAGCTTGTCTTTAGAAAGGTTGTTGTAAATAAGTAAGTACGACTCTAACTGAGTGCTTGCCACACAAATAACAAGAAGAAAAGCTAAATCTTGAAATATGAGGCATTTTTTGAGTGCTTTATAATGGCAAGAAGACCTCAAAGATGCAGCTGCAAGCCACCACTACAGCTTCAATACACTACAATTTTAAAATTACAATTTTAAAAGTTTTTATAAACATTATTGGCTGCCATTTTGTTTGGTTTTGGTACATCATGTTAACATGGTTATTTAGACAATTTCCAATTTAGTGATTGAAAACTTAACAAATGTTGGCTGTTAATTAAGTCAATTATATACTAGTTTTTAACACATTTTAATTTGAAAATATCTATAAACCATAAAAAACCATAGATAGATTATAAGACTTGATTTTTTTAATTAAAAAATATAAATACTTGACAATATAGATATCGGCGGATATCTGTAGTTAGACATATAAATTTATTAATTGAATTTGTCTGATGAAGTGTTAATTAAATACTTTGTATTGTATAATTATTATTAAATTTATACCATGTGCTTTTATCCATTAGACTTGATACTTTTTCAATCAACACTTTTAACTAACTTTCAACAGACAACTCTCACACTTATGTCCGTCCGTCTATACACGCACGTAGGTTTTTTTTTATTATCGATATTTAAAATTGTGTGTTAATAATTTTTAAAAATTTACAACACTTAAAATATTGTCTATTTTATAAATTCCCCAATTGTTGTTTTAATAATGGTGTCTGTGGGTTGACACAATGTTGTTGTAAGTGTTAATTATATTGATAAATATTAATTATTTTAATTCTATATGTAGAAATATTCTGTCATATTTGTCCAATAATTTTTTTACAGTTTATTACAAAAGTAATCGAATCGTTTATTATTGGGTTATTTAAAGTATTGGACCAATATAGCCCATTGTCAATGTCAAGAAACATTTGACAGAAAAGAATGACAGACAGACTTATTTAATTCTACAAAGAATGGGCAGGGATCGGATATGCCCAACGATTCGTCTCGTTGACCGGGCTTAATAAGTATACGATCACTTCGCTTCGGGTTGAAATCTGGTTTTAATAGCAAATAATGACTTGATGCAAAACTTGTTTTTATGACGTTAAAGAAGTATTTCGGACTTTCAAAATCGTCATTCAAGGTTTCTTGGCTTCAATTTGTAGGATACCGAACTTCCCCATCTTTGCATGAAGTCTGCTGCTCGCTGACGTTTTAAAATTGAAAGGTCTTTTTGAGTTTGAGAACAATCTGCATGGAGTAATGCTTACAATCTTTGGTCTTCAAAGTCTTTTGCTGATCTGGGCAATCTTTGCCTTCCATGTCAAAATCACTACATCAAAGCATTTTCCATCTAGTTAAAGTAATGAAACATATTCACTGATTTTTATAGCGGTAAGGCATTCGGCTTCAATTCGTATGATACCGAAAATCCCTACTCTATTATTGGCTCTATTATTGCTGCTCTCTAATAGTAGCTTGAGTAACTCTCAATGTTTTTACAAAATCTTGTTGCGTTTTATAACAAACTTCATGGAGTAATGCCTCCAATTCTGGGTCTTCAAACTTTTTTACTGGCCTGGGCAATCTTTGACTTCCGTGTCAAAATCACCACATCAAACCATCCCACATTTTATTAAAGCCGATGGAATACATTCACCATAAGCTTCGGTGTGTAAACGGCGAAATGAAAGTGAAGACTGTATAAGTGAAAAATCGTTATATATAAATTTGTTAATCAACTGTTTGTACCCACTGTACTTGGCATACATACTTATGTGTATTATTTGTAACTAATTCTATTGACGTTTCAGTAACAACAGCGACAACAACATATTAATTGAAATTTAAAAAAAGTTGAAACAATAAAGAAACCTGTAATTAATTGAAATTTATTTGATTTCAACATTTAACACTTTTTTTTTCAAACGAGTACATACTATTGACAATATTGATTCATATTTAATTATTTGTTTATACATATTTATTAAAAAAAGGTTTGTATTTTTTCAATGTCCAAAGCAAAACTTGTTTGTGTAAAAAGTAAATAAATATTGAATTTATTCAATAAAACAAATTGTGATGGAATTATACTGATCACTAAACTGTTTTGCATGTGTTTCAAATTAATCAATGTCAATTATTGAAATCATGCTGCATGTGTCTCTTCAATCATTAGTATAATTTAACGTAAAATTTTGAATGTTATTGTTATTGTTTTATATGAAATATTAATTATGGCGGTTTTGCTTTAAAATGTTATTTTGTGACCTAAATAATTTGTACAAAAATTTTGATGTTTTGAATAATAAATTAATCGTTTTACAAATGTAAATTAAGCAAAGTGTTAAAATTCGTTTTCTTTTTCTTTTAAATAAATAAGACTTAATTATTTTTAACTTTGTAATCCAAGACTTTATGATCCGTAACTAATGCTAACACTTTGGATTTTGAGTGAATATATCAAACACTAGTTACTTTTAATTCCACTGGTATCGATAATGTGGTGTTTTACGTTTAACTTGTTATTGCAGATTATTGATAATGGAAACAAATAAAACTGTCTAAAATCGGTCAAACAATTAAGTGGTCTGGATCATGTTACCTTAATAAACCTATCATAATCTTAGTGTAATTGAAATCCCGGTGTATAGAGGTGTTGTCAAACGCAACCTCAGTCTTTCCTTGGAATGATCTGGTCTGGGGTCGAACCACAGAACCACACAATTGGGACCAGTTGCCCTCAGGACTTGTCCTGGCTGACCATTGGTTGAGTATTCTTTTGGGAATAAAGGAATCAAATTAAACTGTTCAAAATCGATCAAACAGATAAATGTCTTCCCCTAGAGTAACAAATATAATTAAAACATATTTTGAGTTTGTGTGTAAATTTCAAATAAAACTCTCTTTTACTTATTTTATTTATTATTAGTTAATGTTTTCATTTCGATTGATAAATAACTACTGATCTAATTTTACAAATATATTCTTATTATATAATATGTAATTCAAACTAACTGTTAACTAGATTTAGGAATAAAAGAAGTACGACAAGTATAAAGAAAAATATTTTAAATAATAATATTTAAAAGAAAATAGTTGATGAATTAATTTTAAAAGGAAATATTTGATAATTTACAAAATAAGAAAAATTAGAAAGAAAAGAATATATAAACTAATATAAGGTATAATATGTATAGTATATATGTACATACAAATATGTATATATGTACGTATATACATATATGTAGCTCTAGGGGCATGTTACCTTGATGAACCTATCATCATCTTGGTGCCGTTGAAATCCCGGTGTACAGAGGTGGCGTTAAATTCAACCTCAGTCTTTCCTTGGAATGATTTTGGACTGGGGTCAAACCACACAATCTGGTACTATGCGCCCAGTTGCCCACAGGACTTGTCCTGGCTGATCATTGGGTGAGTATCCTTAAGAATACACGAATACAATACACGGTTTAAACCCAAAATCGCGGGGAGAGGTTTTTGGTTTAAGGATTGATATATAAATAACCTATATATGTCTGAATTCTCTCTCCGGTGCGGCTGCCATCCCAACAGAGGTCACTGGGTGATGTGACAAAGCAACTTATGCTGGATTCCTGAAACGGTTGGGTATCTCTAACCTTTCGTGTAGTAGGGCACCGGTATATGTTAGGGAATTGTCAGGTTGATACTGGGTATTTCCGTGTCATTCCGTAAATGATCTTTATGTCCTGAGAATGGAATTGATTTCAATTAGAGAAGTTTCGGGGACTAGTACTGATTGAGAATTCCTTTTTAATTCGGGGTGCTGTTGCATCAATAAATGTCCCAAATAACTTGTCTGTCTGTACGTGCTCCAGTAAATAAAAATAAAATTGGGCCTTCAAAAAAACAGGTAGTGTTCTAATAGGATTGTGAGTTCGATTCCCCCAGTTTAGTTTTTGAACATTATATTGGAAAATCAGCATTATATCCATTTAAAATAGAACAGAATTTAAATATGTATGTAGTTCATCTTACCCCAATTTCTAAAAAAACTTTAGCTAACATTTGTCTTGACACCATTAACACATTCAGCCATATTTATTTAGGTGTTGTTTTTTTTCGGCCTTTTTTATAACTTCCCTTCTGAACCAATTTAAATGTTTTTGTTTATAAACAAACAACACTAAAAAGGACCTTTCTAGCTTAAAACTACCACCAATAACAATGGTAACAAAAATAATATCGTAAAGCCCCTACTACTATTAAATTAGGTTTTTTATAGTCCTAGTACGTGTGACAGTTGTAATAATGTTTGTGTGTGTTGTTGTTTTTTTTTTAATAAAATTTATTCAAGCGTTTGATGTCCTTAAAATTGTATTTACACCACTACTGAAATAAAAATGGCGTTTTCCTGTCATTGTCAGTTGACATTATTTTTAACACCAACGAACAAACAAACGACTTAATGACAAATAGAAAACCTGACTGGCATTTAAAAAATATTGTATCTTTTTTGATAAAATAAAAGTAGAGATGAGTTTTAAAAGTATTAATTCTTTTAGCAATTCAAAAAAAAAACTTTACAGCTTAGTTTTTCGAAAATATCCATAATAACTAAGGTTTAAAATTGACACAAGCGCTTTATTTTTAAAGAATTCATTCTTTTATATTCTTCTTTTATAATCAACTCGAATATAATTTAACGCTTCTCTGTTTCTATGTCACTTGCAAGTGGAAAATAACCGCAAAAATAATGCTTTTTTTCGGGGATGATTTCCTTTTTTAGGTTTAATAGACTTTACGTTTTTTTTATTGTTATTAGCAAATTTGATTTCCAAATTTGAATTTCTAAGCGGCAGATGATCTCAAAGATGTTGTTTTTTTTTAATATGATGTGTATATGTTGGCTATTATCCTTGCGCTTGAAATCATTTAATGCGTATAAATGATGTGACAATTACGTTTGTGTGTGTGTCAACATTAAATAGTGACAAATAAATATTGAAATTAAATTACATGCTTTGTGTTTTTTTATGTTAAGCGCTTTAATACGAGTTTTGTAACAAATGCGGAAAAACATGCGAAATTAGTGGAACGGCCATTTTTTTGTAAATGATTGATTTTATAGTACTTATGCAAAAATAACTAACTTTGAAGAAAATCGAAATGATTTGTATATATTTATTGTCTGGATTATTCCCCCGGGTCCTGTTGTCTTGATGAACCTATCATAATTTTGGTGTTATTGCAATTCCGGGCTATAGAGGTGCCGGGACTATAAATTGGTGGTGGCAAATGTATCTTCAGTCTTTCCTTGGAATTATTTGGCTGGGTCTAACAAGAGAACCTTACACTGGTTCTCTGATTGTCCGCAGAACTTGTCCTGGCTGGACATTGGTTGAGGATCTTTCGGGACACACTTAGTGGCTGTTCCCGGTGCTGTTGCCATATCTCAGATGTCACTGGGTGATGTGACAAAGCTACTTATGCTGGATTCCTGAACCCGTTGGGCATCTCTTATTCTTCGCGTGGTAAAATTCTAGTATATGTTGGGGAATTGTCAGGTTAATATTTTAGAGCTGAGAATGGAATTAATCCAAATTGGTGAAATTTCGGGAAAGACTCCTCTACCTCCCGGGAGACTAATTGAGTATGCCTCTTTGAATTCGGAGAAGTTTTTGGTGCTGTTACCATCCCAACAGGATATATATTGCGACATGTTACACGGGTTCGATTGAATTCGGAAATTCCTACATATTTTGTCATGTTGATATAGAGAGGCATGAGATACAGAACTTGTCCTGGCTTGCCATAGGGTGAGGATACTTCGAGACACACTTAATGTGTCCCGTGGTGTTAAGAAATAATGGGGTTTGTATTGATATATGCATAAGCTATATACATATATACATACATATGTACATAGTATGACTGATATCTTTATCCGGTGCTGTTACCATTCCACAGATGTCGCTGGGTGATGTGACAAAGCAACTTACATTGGATTCATGAACCCGTTGGGTATCTCTTACTCTTCGCGTGCTAGGGTTCTAGTATATGTTGGGGAATTGTCTGGTTGACACATGGTAGTTGCGGATCATTCCGTAGATGATCTTTATGAGCTGAAATTTCGGGAAAGACACCTTTAACTCTCGGTAGACTAGTACAAATTGAGTGTTCGGTTTTTGGTTCTGTTGCCATCTCAACAGAATTTACATTGCGACGTGTTACGCGACTAATGGGTTCGGTTGAATTTGGAATTTCCTACATCTTTTGTCATACCACCTTGATATAGAGAGTGATCCGGCTTTATTGGCTGTGTATTTCAGTCTACCACATATTATTTCTCTAGGTGCTGTTGCTGAATCAACAGAACCCTGTGTGATATAGTTGCATGAACTTTAAAGGGTTGAGAAATATGCATGAGGGGAACATTGGAGGATGTGGCTGCTTCGGCACGGCTCATAACAGAGCAATTCCGGTTGGTCCATCTTGAATGTAATATGTGAGATTAGTGCTACAGCAGGTGCGTTGTTGGTGTTTGTGGGAACCCCTCTCTATTGATCCAACTGGCAATTGTCTACTCCTTGTCGGGGTATTCATTGGGATTGCTTTCATGCTGCCTGTCACTTGGTAACGAGATCACTTGGTAACGAGATTGGATAGGTCGAGTAGTCGAGCAAAGTGTTTGTATATGGCACAGTCATGTACAAAAATTGATATCTTCTTCATCGAAGTTACTAGGGAGGCGAGTGGTGGACCTTTTAAGTTCACTTTATGGATTTTCAGATAATATCTCCAGGCCCGTTTTTTATCTGAGTATAGCATAGCATTCATATAACAATGTAAAACGAATGCATCTTCTTCAAAAATTTCTTACATAATGTTAAAAAAGGATGTTTTCATAAAAAAGAGCGGGAAATCACCAAAAGTTTAGAAGATTTATCTATTAATTTTAAAATGTAAATTAAATGTTTACAGTGTAAACTTTACACTCCATTCACATACTGTTTTAAACTAGTATTATAGAGATACTTCAAAGTGCTCACTGTAATGTAAATGTTTAAAATACAGCCGAAACGCCAGCTAATAGCAGCACATTACAACATGCGTGACAATTTAATGAGACTTCGTTTTTAGTGTCAATCGAGAAGAAATTTTCACTTTTAGTCGCAAAACTAAAAACTTTTAGCAACATGTTGAATAATTAGCAATATTTGTTTAAAAAGGTTACGCTCCATCAGCAATGACACACCACACCACACAAAAATATTGTTGAAAAATATTATTTTCTTTTTCTGCACAATTTTACAATTTACGTTTAAAAGTCTGTGTGTTTTCATTTAAATGTTGGGCGCTAATTGTCTTTACATCCTTGAGTTGATGACTTTTAATTAGGTATTTAAAAAGTTAAATGTTTGTGTATTTAATCGAAAGAACGAAATTAAAAAAAAAAAAGATTTTTAATTTATTTTCGCTAGAGAAAAACTAATTAAACAGATTAAGTGGTATTAAAAAAACACAATTGGGGCGATATGCTAGAAATAAATTCATTTAAAATAAATTACATATTTCTAAAGAATGAGATTTTTTTGTTAATTCAAAGGGTCTTTATAGTAAATTTTAACTTTAAGGAAAATAAATAAATCTATATATTTTGAAAGAAAAAAATTTATTAAAATTTTCCATTTATATTAGTTTTAACTGTATATAAGTTATTTGTATTGAAAACGCCTTACTTCATTTAGTTTAATTAACATAATTGTTATAATTAAAATACCACCATTTTTAAAACACGATCGTTTCTCTCATAATAATTAAAGCTTTCTCAAAAATCATAAAATTCCAATTAAACTTGAATAAGACCTCTGAACGACTGAATTTGAATAGTAAACCAGTCCAGAGACTACAATTAACATCAATTAAGAATTTTATGAAAATTAATTAAAAATTAATAAAAAAAAAACTTGTTAAAGCCAAATTTAACTAACTAGAGATATTAAATGACAAAAAATATATAACAAAGCAAATAAAGATCATTTAAAATTTTTAATTTATATACAAATAATAAAATTGCTTAAGTGATCATGTGTTTTTGGCGAAATGTTTATAATTTATAAGAAACCCTAATAAAATTTAACAGATCATAAAATTCTTGAAAATTTTCAGTTGTGCGTGTCGTTGACAACCAAAGACAAAAGCCCCTCAGACATGGGCGGTGATTGTTTTTTTTTTTTTTGTCTGATTATTTAAATCATCATCATTCATTATCATGATCGTCAAACAATAATAAATATATTCGTAAAAGATATTAAGTGTTTTAGTCTTTGTGGGTTTTTTTTTCTGCACATCCGGGAAATATTTATGGGAATTTTAAATTTCTACTAATTGGATTGTCAACTCAAATGGAACGTTTCATTTTAAGTTTGTTTTTGCGTTGTTATGTTTTCAATGAAATAAATTTCACTTTATCTGTGAATTGCCTTAATGAAGAACCCCATAATAACAAATCGCAAACAAATGATGAGATCGTCATCGTCAGCCATTAAAGATGTGACAAAATGCCAAAAGAACAGCATAAATGACCATTGCCATACACGGAGAAACAGTGAAATACCCGAATCTTTTGTACAGGTTTTTAGTTGAAAGCTCTACGAGACCCTAAATGGGACAATCATAAAAGTTCTTCAATAACTGATCATGTAATTCATAATATAGTAGTAGAATTTATGCACGATCCTTTTTCATTACGAGAGAACTGAGATCCCTAATGGGAGAAATTAAAGTAATAACTCCTAGAGCCCTAAGATTAGAGCCCTAAGATTATTGACCAGATCATGAGCCAAAGCTCGTGATCTTGTCAACAACTTAAGACTAGTTTAATACCTATGATCGTCAAGATCAAGCAGGCTAATCAAGTTTGAGAAAAGTTTATGGATTTCGGAAAATTAATTGATCGGATCAAGAGTCAGAGCTCGTGATCTTGTCAATAAAATTAAGACTAGTTTAATATCTATGATCGCCAAGATCACCCAGGCTAATCAAGTTTGAGAAGAGTTGATGGATCTCTGAAATGACACTTTAGAAAACCGATCTTTGACCAAATCGGAAATCGAAAAAAAATTCTTTACCTATCTGCTATTTAAATATTTGTATCTGAAATAACATTTCATCACATTCACATTCCACTGTAATTTCTTTTAAAAAGCTTTCAATTTTTATTATATCATATCATTCAAATAAAAAGTAATCGTATCTGTCTGTCTGTCTGTCTGTCTGTCTGTCTGAGAGCGTTAAATGTTTGTTTATCTGTCAATTTTTAATAAAAACTTATGACACATTTCTTAGAAATACCCACTTATTTTTCGGATGAATATTTTTGTATCTTTTCAATTTGTTTGTTTGTTTTATACCGTTTCGGTCTGTCTCTTAGTCCGTCTGGGTGTTTTGGGTTGGTGACTGAAATTGTAACGCTTCGTTGCCATATGTTGGCGTTTTTTCGCTGTCATTATGAGAAGTCTTTTTTTCTTAATAAACGTCATATTTAAATAAATATTTTAAGCAGTCAAATTATTTGACTCAGAGTCTTTTTTAACACAAAGATTATAAAACTTGTAATTGGAGAATAAAAAATTGGTTTTTAACCAAAATGGAATCATTAAGAAATCTTTTATACAAAACAGTTTTGAATTAAAAATGTATGTATTTATTATAGAAGGAATGAAAAAAATTAGTATGGAAAATTATGTGCTAAAATAACTTCAGAATTAAACAGATTCGAAAGTTTTGTTTAGCATTAATCAACAAAATCCTTTTGCTTTAAATTACTTTTACCAAATATTTTTAACTCTTAATTTTAAAAACTATTATAAACATTATAATTACTTTTCCCAAAAAGTAGCATTTGGTCACTTCAATTAAATTTCAACTAAAAAACCACAAACGTAAAAAAGGCAGCTTTCCTCCTATAAATGTAGAAACATTTGGTTAAACAAACAATTTTAAACGCTCCTAAATGTCCAACACATGATACCAGCACAAGTATGAAATTTTGTGGTTAAAAGACAAATAAATATTCGCTTCAGAATACAAACAAAATATTTAAAGAAACATTTTATAAAACAACCATAAAAAACACGAAAATTACATTTAATATTGCGGAAAATCCTTTAATTTCGTTAGTTTTTTTTACTTAAAAAATACAGAAATAAAGGAAGTCATCATAAAATAAAGACAAAGAAGACATCATTAAGGGAAACCTTTTAGGAGAAAGTATACAAGGGAAAAGGTTAGTGAAACCAACAAAGGGGTTAATTTTTTCCGGCTGTTACTTAAAAGTGTAAAAATGGAAAATAACCATTAAAAGGTTATAAAAAAGAAAATTTTATTAAAAGTATAGAAACAATACTATAGAAAATTTCTAATAGCAGTTCCACTATAAACTGAATGTTATGTTGGTTGGCTGGTTTACGTGGAAGTTCACTACGCGCGAACAGTCAAGTAGAGTCAAGAGATTCCGTTTTGACCGGACCACTCCACTCGTCAGATGTAGTATATTGCAGTTTTAGATCCAGCCTGTAGCAGTGAGAAATCTTAGGATATCATTAAGCCTAGATCCAGATATCTCTCCAATGTTAGATATGAAGTAGCTGGCAAGGAAACGGTTCCATTTCACACAGAGAGCAGGGCATTCGCTGAGAAGATGGAAGACCGTTTCTTCCTTTTCCCTGTCAATGAACGATAGTATTCATTAAAGGGCAGCACAAGCCTACTTGCGTGTCTGCCTACACGCAGAGAAAAAACATGGTTCAAAATGGTTACTACAACTATACCATGTTTACTGGAACAATATATTGTTTTCAAAAACATATAATTGTTATTTTAATTAGATTTTAACAATATTTTAGTTACTGTAAACATTTTCATGTTCAAGGCAATTATAAATTTGAGTATGATTCACTGGAAAATAATTATTTTTACAACAACTAAATAATGATAACAATGAAAACATATTATGTTATTTACAACCATTTATAACCATTATATGTTATGTTATATAACCATTGTATGTTATGTTATTATAAATAACTATTATATGTTATGTTGTTATATGTCTGCTGATACAACAACAAATGAATTCAACAACAAAACAACTTTTGCCACACACATTTACTCATACAGATTACTTTTTCGTTGTGTGTGTTTTTTTTACGCGACAATAAAATGAGTTGAAATAATTCTCATTTGGTTTATAACATTAAACGTATAAGTATTTCAGTTTGTATAAAATAATGTACTTATGTTTTTGTGAAGCAAATTGAAATTTGCGAATTGTGTTAAGTATTGTAAGTATAATATATTTATTTATATATATTTTTTACTTTTTTTTAGGAACTGTAATTTTACTAATTCAGTAAAATTTATTTTGATTTCGATACATATTTAAACGAAATTTTGATCACATTGGATTGTAATATGATCATGTATAACAATATTACGATAAATAGAAAAATATTATGATAAAATATTTCCACGGTATATAATCATAATATGATATTTTAAAATTGTTACAATAACGATAATATGTTTAGACTACAATCATAATTTTAACCATAATATGTTGCTCTTAGAACATGGTTACCACAACCATGTTTTTTCTCTGCGTGTAGTACCCAGTGTCCTGTTATTACTGCTATTAATCTCGATATATCCCGTCTGCTTTGTTTTATAAGGAGTCTTGTAAGTTTCTCATTGAATGTTATTTTTGCAGTTAAAAAATCTTTAAGAAATGTCGACTTGTAAGAAATATTTCACTTTCTAACTAACGCCTTTTTGAAATAGTGATAGTTGTTTTCTCCCTTTCGGATATTTTATTTAAACTGACGAACGGTAAACGTAAAATATTTTGGTAAATATTATATATATTATATATGCTTCGCTAACCTAAAAACAATATAATGATATACCCTATATACGATTGCTTTATTGATTTCTTTTATTGACGCTGTGATCCATCAATTTATTAGGCAAATACTAATATGGATGTCAAAATTGTTTGTGCAAAATTTGAGTATTTAGCTCTCCGATATACGAATTTTTGTATTTAATTTATCCCCCTATATTGGTCCTAAATATTCATATTGATATCAAAATGGCTCCGACAAAATTGTAACACTCTAAATTTAATAGTTTCCCAGTAGTAAGTCAGTTAGTAAGTCAGTTAGTTAGTTAGTTAGTTAGTTAGTTAGTTAGTTAGTTAGTTAGTAATTAGTTAGTTAGTTTAGTTTAGTAGTTAGTTGTAGTTAGTAGTAGTTAGTGAGTTAGTTAGTTAGTTAGTTAGTTAGTTAGTTATAGTTGTTAGTTTTTAGTTAGGTATAGTTAGTTAGTTAGTTAGTTAGTATTTCGTTAGTTTAGTTTAGTTAGTTAGTTAGTTAGTTATTAGTTAGTTATTAGTTAGTTAGTTAGTTAGTTAGTTAGTGAGTAGTTAGTTAGTTAGTATTAGTTAGTTAGGTAGTTAGTTAGTGAGTTAGTTGTTGTTAGTTAGTTCGTTAGTTAGTTTAGTTTAGTTTTAGTTAGTAGTTAGTTAGTTAGTTAGTTTAGTTAGTTTAGTTTAGTTAGTTAGTTAGTTAGTTAGTTATTAGTTAGTTAGTTAGTTAGTTAGTTAGGTTAGTTAGTTTAGTTAGTTAGTTGTTATTAGTTAGTTAGTTAGTTAGTTAGTTAGTTAGTTAGTTAGTTAGTAGTTAGTTAGTTAGTTAGTTAGTAGTTAGTTAGTTAGTTAGTTAGTAGTTAGTTAGTTAGTTAGTTAGTTAGTTAGTAGTTAGTTAGTTAGTTAGTTAGTTAGTTAGTTAGTAGTTAGTTAGTTAGTTAGTTAGTTAGTTAGTAGTTAGTTAGTTAGTTAGTTAGTTAGTTAGTTAGTTAGTTAGTTAGTAGTTAGTTAGTTAGTTAGTTAGTTAGTTAGTTAGTTAGTAGTTAGTTAGTTAGTTAGTTAGTTAGTTAGTTAGTTAGTTAGTTAGTAGTTAGTTAGTTAGTTAGTTAGTTAGTTAGTTAGTTAGTAGTTAGTTAGTTAGTTAGTTAGTTAGTTAGTTAGTTAGTTAGTTAGTTAGTTAGTTAGTTAGTTAGTTAGTTAGTTAGTTAGTTAGTTAGTTAGTTAGTAGTTAGTTAGTTAGTTAGTTAGTTAGTTAGTTAGTTAGTTAGTTAGTTAGTTAGTAGTTAGTTAGTTAGTTAGTTAGTTAGTTAGTTAGTTAGTTAGTTAGTTAGTTAGTAGTTAGTTAGTTAGTTAGTTAGTTAGTTAGTTAGTTAGTTAGTTAGTTAGTTAGTTAGTTAGTTAGTTAGTTAGTTAGTTAGTTAGTTAGTTAGTTAGTTAGTTAGTTAGTTAGTTAGTTAGTTAGTTAGTTAGTTAGTTAGTTAGTTAGTAGTTAGTTAGTTAGTAGTTAGTTAGTTAGTTAGTTAGTTAGTTAGTTAGTAGTTAGTTAGTTAGTTAGTTAGTTAGTTAGTTAGTTAGTTAGTAGTTAGTTAGTTAGTTAGTTAGTTAGTTAGTTAGTTAGTTAGTTAGTTAGTTAGTTAGTAGTTAGTTAGTTAGTTAGTTAGTTAGTTAGTTAGTTAGTTAGTTAGTTAGTTAGTTAGTTAGTTAGTTAGTTAGTTAGTTAGTTAGTTAGTTAGTTAGTTAGTTAGTTAGTTAGTTAGTTAGTTAGTTAGTTAGTTAGTTAGTTAGTTAGTTAGTTAGTTAGTTAGTTAGTTAGTTAGTTAGTTAGTTAGTTAGTTAGTTAGTTAGTTAGTAGTTAGTTAGTTAGTTAGTTAGTTAGTTAGTTAGTTAGTTAGTAGTTAGTTAGTTAGTTAGTTAGTTAGTTAGTTAGTTAGTTAGTTAGTTAGTTAGTTAGTTAGTTAGTTAGTTAGTAGTTAGTTAGTTAGTTAGGTTAGTTAGTTAGTTAGTTAGTTAGTTAGTTAGTTAGTTAGTTAGTAGTTAGTTAGTTAGTTAGTTAGTTAGTTAGTTAGTTAGTTAGTTAGTTAGTTAGTTAGTTAGTTAGTTAGTTAGTTAGTTAGTTAGTTAGTTAGTTAGTTAGTTATTAGTTAGTTAGTTAGTTAGTTAGTAGTTAGTTAGTTAGTTAGTTAGTTAGTGTAGTTAGTTAGTTAGTTAGTTAGTTAGTTAGTTAGTTAGTTAGTTAGTTAGTTAGTTAGTTAGTTAGTTAGTTAGTTAGTTAGTTAGTTAGTTAGTTAGTTAGTTAGTTAGTTAGTTAGTAGTTAGTAGTTAGTTAGTTAGTTAGTTAGTTAGTTAGTTAGTTAGTTAGTTAGTTAGTTAGTTAGTTAGTTAGTTAGTTATTAGTTAGTTAGTTAGTTAGTTAGTTAGTTAGTTAGTTAGTTAGTTAGTTAGTTAGTTAGTTAGTTAGTTAGTTAGTTAGTTAGTTAGTTAGTTAGTTAGTTAGTTAGTTAGTTAGTAGTTAGTTAGTTAGTTAGTTAGTTAGTTAGTTAGTTAGTTAGTTAGTTAGTTAGTTAGTTAGTTAGTTAGTTAGTTAGTTAGTTAGTTAGTTAGTTAGTTAGTTAGTTAGTTAGTTAGTTAGTTAGTTAGTTAGTTAGTTAGTTAGTTAGTTAGTTAGTTAGTTAGTTAGTTAGTTAGTTAGTTAGTTAGTTAGTTAGTTAGTTAGTTAGTTAGTTAGTTAGTTAGTTAGTTAGTTAGTTAGTTAGTTAGTACACGAACCAAAAAAAATTGGTATCCTTATCAGAGCAGTTAAATTGTTTGAGTGGGTGTTGTGCGAACGTTATGCCGGAATTTGGATATGTATTAAGGCAAACGAAGGTCAATTTTAATACAGTCAACGCTCAAAGCAAAATTAAATTGAAGAATTAAAAGGAACATTTATTAAAACCATAAAACAATGTATGACTAACTAACTAAAATTATTAAAAACAATTTATTGTGAGATATTTTTGTTGTTTCTAATAGTGATATGGCAGCAGGCAGTAAGCGGCACAAGTTATGTTTTACAAACCACAATTATTTAACTCATTCGTTTACAGCAACTAAAATACTGAAAATTTTTAAAATATTTTTATACGTATTTGTTATGGTGAATTGAATGAATTGTATCTCAATTTAAAAACAAAGATTGTATTTTTATTTTCCAAAGCAAAGGAACACCCAGAAGCTAAATTCGCCATGAATGTGTGAGATGAGAGGTGTTGTTTAAGTCTTTATTTAACAAAAACATAATACCAAACAAACAACAAAAGAAAGAAATTTAGATTATTAGGGTAAAAATTGTAACAAATTTTTCACATGAATTATTATTTCTTCTTTTTTTTAACAGAAGAAAACATTTAACAAAGAATTTTTGAAACAATTAAGTTAGTAATTTCAACAAAAAACAGACACACTATTTTCTAATAACAAACAATAAATGGCAGTTTGATTAGAGAAAAAGAAAAAAAAAAAACAAAAGCACACGTCTGCGATTATAAATAAATTTCCTACATTTTTAAAACCATTAACTAAGTATTAACTTAATATAATATTTCTATTATTTTCAAAAAAATATAACTTTTGCTTGAATGTTTTCTTTTGTCTTGCTTGAGAAACAATATAAGGAAATTATACGCCATTATTTGGCTGACGATGAACAATAATATCTTTATCGGATTTTATTCATTTAGGGCGATTTTTAGTTGTGTGTAAAAAATATATTAATACCAAATAACAAATTTATTGTAATTAGCGCAACCAATTTTGAAAATAATACCACTAAATAATACTGAACTGAATACAAAATATACTATTTACATTGAATAGTGCAAGACAAATACAGGGTGTTCAAACTGGATAAATATAATTATTACAATGTTCTTACTGAAAGCTATTACACTTTCTCATAATTTTTGTGAAATATTTACATATTGCTTAAACGTGTTCATGCTCTGATGTCGTTAAACGAATTGCTAGTGTGTAATCTGGGGGTTGCGGGTTCGATTCCTGCCAAGAAACCTTTCTCGATTAAATACTATGGACTTAAACAATATTATTTGTAAGTTAATCGATTATGTAAAAAGTTTGTATTCAAAAAAGTTATTTTATAAGTTTCTGTTTGATACAACAAATAACTGTTCTTATACCTACACCCTGTTCGATGTATTATTACGCGGACCACCAGGCCACCTCTTAGTTAACGTTCCTTTTTAATCGTGCCTCAATTTAATTGTTCCCTAATGTACCTTTTTATTACACGTCGCACACATACACAACGATTTTTTTGATAAATTAATTTCTCATTTGTAACTGTTCCTCTATACCATTTTGTTTTATATAAAAATTACCCCAAAAAATGGAGTAAACTGGGTATTTTTTTTTACAAAAATGGTTTCTTAATTGTAAATAATTTAGTTGAGGTCGTTTTTAATTTATGATTGGTATGCTTGCCTGGTGTAGTTTGATATGATGTGGCGTTGCCGTTAAAATTCTATTAAATTGACTCACCTATATAATTGCATTATTATTTTCTTTATCTACGAAATACAACGTGTAGAAATCTATATTTTTTTTAGTTAATTTTCATTTGCAGTATGAAATAGTATAACAGCGCAATTGATTACATTTAATTAGAATATATTTGAATAGAAGCAACCATATTGATTGGGTTTGGTGGTGTCTGGAGGTGTTTTCCCACGAAAAAAAAAAATAACTTGGAGGTGGCCGTGTGCAGTTATAAACATAACTGCAGTATTGATTTAAGAATTAAAATGAAAAATTTAATTAGATTTCATTGGAATTCGCAGAAGACAAAAATGAACGACTACGTTGAGGGAAAAGGAAATATACACGACTGGTACCAAATTGACACCAAAGAGAATTTTTCAATAACATCCGTTGTCAAAGTATATACATATGTACAACAACACTATGGCAACGGATTGTTTGTCAATTGTGAGCTTACCACGTTTGTTAACATTTAGACAACGGATGTGTATAAAATTTAGATTTCGACAACGAATTGTTGCAATGTTGTCAACAATACATAGTGTTGTCGTACGTATGTATATACTTTGACAACGGATGGTATTGAAAAATTATAAACAGTTTGGTGTCAATTTGGTACCAGGCGTGTATATTTCTTTTTCCCTCTGTGTATCTTTAATGGTTGAGAAACTAAGTTTCAACAATATGTTCGACGCAGAATATAAATGTACTAACTGGAGCCGCACTGATAGAATAACTTAAAGCTTTTTTTCAAACTTTTTATGATCATGATGACGATGTTACTAAAATTTCTCTCAACTTTGGTGTATTACACAAGTCGGAAAATTTTTAACTCAGAGATCAAAGTAGGTATAATTTTCTAAAAGCTTGAACTGCGGTGAATCTGAATTTCTCCATAAAGTTTGAGATTTGAGATATTGTGTACTGAAGTTTAAAAAATTCCATTTCTAGCCCTATATCAGATATTATAACAGCGCCATTTAATCGGTTGAGAGGTATTCCTAAAAAAAAGTGGTCCACGGGACACCCTTTTGGGCATTCAAATTTGTAAGGACAATATACAAGGTGCAAGGGCAAACAAGTGATAACGATTAAGGTAATTTCTAGCTCTGAAATCAGATAAATGCATTGGTATCTATACAGATTTGGACTCAAGCTTTTGTGATCAGAAATATCACCAGAGATGACGAATCAAATTACCTAACAGACAAACCAGTAGACTAGTTAAAAGATTATTTTCTTGTCAGTAGATTATTTCAGATTATCAATAGACTGATCCAATAGACCAGTAGGTGAAATAGTGAAATAGATAGTACTGTCAATCCTAAAAAGTATTATTTTTTATAAAAAGATAGTCAAAAGCGAATATATTCGATAACAGCACTAATTTTTCGACAGAGAATTTCGACAAATTGGAACTTAAATTCCGAGTACTCTAATGACTACAGTAACCAAATATGTTTCTGTTCGCGTAAACAACTCTTCGAAGCTAAACAATTTCATTGTTCATTATAATGTATGGTTTTAATTGAATTTACTGCAATTTCTTATAAATTTATTTAAGACAATCAATTTTCCTTTTATTATAACAACTAATCCAGTGGTGGCAAATCAAAAAATGCGGCATTTATTTATAGGATTATGACAATTTCCCCCAACATATACAACCTCAATTAAAATTTTAAGTAAAGCTAAGCCCCAGACTTAAAACTATTTAGTTTTTTTCTTGTAGTGATTTACAAACACTATTAAAATCAATCCTACATAAAAATAATTATTTACCTGCCTACTTTGGAATGCACAATATTGTGTTGTTGGAATTTATATGTTTTTAAACCTTATAAATAAATCTACTGTGTGAATTTTAAATAAAATTTTTGCGTGCAGTAAAATGCTGTGGCAGCCTAATACTGTTGTTGTTGTCTGTATAATCTAAGGTGCTAAGAAGGTGTTGTTCTTTAGCGCCTTTGCTTCAAAGGATAATTACACCTTATCCAATAAACGAGAAAGCCGCATCTTGATGCCTTTGTGTGATGTCGTAGTTGTCTTCTACGTTATCTTTCGGTATCTCCTTTAAGCCTAACAAATTCTCTGTGTGTGTAGCACAAAAAAAAAAAAGAAATATTGAAATTCAATATCGGTCTAAAAGAAAAGAAACCTTTAAATCTTTTAAAACAATTTACACCGTATTATTTGCCTTTTGTCTTGGCTAATTCATCTCTTTTTGTTGTTGATGCAATAAATGTAAAGAAAAGACACAATGGACTACTTTACACACACTTGGCCTGGTTCTAAGGTCAAGCTCAGGATAATGAATGAAAGTAGAAATTTAGTTAAGCAAGAGTTTGATGAAGCCGCCGCCGAAACAATGAAAAAAGAAAACTGCCACAATTTTTGTTAAATGCCTCTACTAAGCGTTTGAGGTTAAATTGCTAAAAGGTTATTTTACAAAGAGAGAGAGAGCACAAGATTAAAACACGTGTTTAACACAATCATTAGCCAATGTTGAGCAAAAACTATAGGAGTATTCCAGCATTAAATCATAGACAATAATAGCAACGATTGTGCAGAAAAAAATAAACTATAATTTAATTACCTTACAATGCCTCTCTTTGTCTGTGTGTGTTTGCAACATTCAATTTATTTTGACAAATGACATTACAATAGAATATTTCAAATCAAATCTTCCTCTTTTTCCTTTAAGATCGCCAGAGGTGGTCTTTAACAATGCTGTTAAAGCGAACTTTAATTCATTTTATAAATATATAGTTGCATGACTACATACAGACATACATATGTATGTATGTACATCATTGCAGCATTTGTGTTTATTGCTGCCTTTACATGTTGCTAATAGTTGCCGCCACCGATCCACCAAACGATCGTCTTGATCTTTCATAAATAATTGCATAATATTAGGCGCCATAGCCTGATGTTTATTTTGTTATTTAGTTGAAGATCAAGCAAATAAAACGCACGTACAAACGTGTTCTGTACCTCCTCCTCGTCCTCTATTTGCTTTATATTTTGTGATATTTGTTCTTACTCTAATATAGTAATTCATGAATGAATGAACTGAACGATGGAGTAAATAAATAAATAAATACATACAGCTGCACAATTTTGCCACGAATGTGAGCAATAGAATTTAAAATTGCACTGAGAGAAAATGGCTATAAAGCAGAGTTTTAAGTTCCAAAAGATTTAAAGATACATATGTGTTATATACTAATTTATTTCTATAATTTTTTTTAACTTTAACTCCAATGTTAATAACTCTCACCCCATTTTTCTTTTAGTGTATGTCAGTGTATACTTGCTAACTTTTAAGTAACAAATCAAATCATAATATTCAGCAGGAGAACGAACCAACCATCAAATACTATAAACACCACCTTCTATCTGGAACTTCATCTTTTCGCTACGTTATTTTATCATTTCTTTTGGCTAAAAAAAAACAACAACAAAATCCCCAACATTTTCAACGTCTTCTACTGCGATCGATTACCTACAGCAGCGTTTCAACATTGGAAACGTGATGCTGGGCTGGCTGTTGTTGCTTGTGGCCCCACTTCTTTATTTTATTTCTTATTTCTTCAGCTTTAGCTTTGTCTTCTTGATCATCATCGTTTTGGGTTAATAATGTGGAGCGCAGCTAATTTCAAACTGTGCCATTTTATTGGAGTTGTTTGTGTTTTTTTTATTTTAGTTGGCACACGATTGCTTTTGCTTGTTTTATGATCATTATTCGTCGTTTCGATTATAGTTAGAGTGACTTAGTAACCACGTCTGTCCGTCCTTCATTCTGTCTCTCTTCTTAAAACACCTGAAAAGACCATTAGGCAACATATGGATGAGGCAGTGTTTATGCTGTGGCAGTTTATTAGACCTCCAAAGTTGTAAAATTAGTTTGTATTGATTGGTATTTTGGTGTTTGAATTAAATTTATTTAATACTATTTAAAAGGCACGCTACTTTTTAGATGAAGGAGAGAAGATTAATATAACTGTAAATATAAGTATATAAATATTTTTAAATGAAAGCAAGTTAAGGTTAAATAACTTTAACTCCCACGCTTAAGGAAATTAATTTACTTTGTATAAGGAATTCGTAATTTACCAAAAAGTTCAGAGTTTACATTGGGAAACTCTAAGCTATAGCTAGGTAGCGTAATATTAAACTTTAAGGGATCTTACGATATATAGAACTGAACTAGAACTGAGCTAGAACTGAACTAGAACTGAACTAGAACTGAACTAGAACTGAACTAGAACTGAACTAGAACTGAACTAGAACTGAACTAGAACTGAACTAGAACTGAACTAGAACTGAACTAGAACCGAACTAGAACTGAACTAGAACTGAACTAGAACTGAACTAGAACTGAACTAGAACTGAACTAGAACTGAACTAGAAACTGAACTAGAACTGAACTAGAACTGAACTAGACTGAACTAGAACTGAACTAGAACTGAACTAGACACTGAACTAGAACTGAAACTAGAACTGAACTAGAACTGAACTAGAACTGAACTAGAACTGAACTAGAACTGAACTAGACTGAACTAGAACTGAACTAAATGAACTAGAAACTGAACTAGAACTGAACTAGAACTGAACTAGAACTGACTAGAACTGAACTAGAACTGAACTAGAACTGAACTAGAACTGAACTAGAACTGAACTAGAACTGAACTAGAAACTGAACTAGAACTGAACTAGAACTGAACTAGAACTGAACTAGAACTGAACTAGAACTGAACTAGAACTGAACTAGAACTGAACTAGAACTGAACTAGAATCTGACTAGGAGCTGAACTAGAACTGAACTAACTGAACTACGAACTAGAACTGAACTAGAACTGAACTAGAACTGAACTAGAACTGAAACTAGAACTAGAACTAGAACTGAACTAGAACTGAACTAGAACTGAACTAGAACTGAACTAGAACTGAACTAGAACTGAACTAGAACTGAACTAGAACTGAACTAGAACTGAACTAGAACTGAACTAGAACTGAACTAGAACTGAACTAGAACTGAACTAGAACTGAACTAGAACTGAACTAGAACTGAACTAGAACTGAACTAGAACTGAACTAGAACTGAACTAGAACTGAACTAGAACTGAACTAGAACTGAACTAGAACTGAACTAGAACTGAACTAGAACTGAACTAGAACTGAACTAGAACTGAACTAGAACTGAACTAGAACTGAACTAGAACTGAACTAGAACTGAACTAGAACTGAACTAGAACTGAACTAGAACTGAACTAGAACTGAACTAGAACTGAACTAGAACTGAACTAGAACTGAACTAGAACTGAACTAGAGCTGAACCAAACTATCACTAAATTTTCAGTTAGATACCGGGAGTCTTCATTTAAGTGATCTTAGGTTAGAGAACGAGAAAACTTTATCCTTCAGAGAGAATATCCATTCTTCAAAAGATTGTTCTAAGTACATAATGTTTTTCTTACAGATATGTTTGACAAATTCGTACTCAAATATTTGAAATGTTACATTGTCTATATAAAATCTCAATCTCGAAAATTGACATTCATTATTATTTACATTAATAAAATGGCTGAAAACATTTTGAAATATTTCTCAATTAATTAAACTTTATTATTTATATTTATTAACAAATTAAGGTCTTTACAAAATTTGACATCGAAAAAAATATGCTAAATAATAATGATTTAGAAATAATATAAAAATATGTGATTTCAATTTTAAAAATCAGCAATAATTAGTCACGATTAAAAGAGTGAGAGAAAACAACTCAAAAATATGCAAAACTTTTATTAACAAAATATTTTGTTAAAATTCAATTTAAAAAATCATTAACACTAAAGCTTATAAACACATTTAATAACACTACTTTAAGAGACATTAACATTTTGGCTTAAAAAAGTTTATTTTATTTAAATAATTTTGATGAATTTTATATTACGTTTTAAGCCGATACGATTACGACTTTGTTGCGGTCGTTATTACTAAAAAAAATCCCTAATAAATTTTGTTGTAAATTATTGATTTTTTTTTAAATGCGTTATGGTTTCTTCATTTGTGCATTAATATTTAGGTCTGTCGGTGTTTGGCGAACAAACATAAAGTATGATTTATGTATTTGTTTTTTTTATGGAAAAGAAAAGAGTTATAAACAACAATATATTAACATTTTAAATACTTAATAACTAATTAATTATATTTTCACCAAATAACGAGGGTCGCAAATAAAGGCTTTAAGAATTAAAAAAAGTTCACCTTAAGCTAGACAACGAGAGAGTTTCCTTTAGGAAAGCTTGATCTAGTTAGCGAGAGAATTTTCTTTAGGAAAGCTTGAGCTAGATAGCGAGAAAGTTTCATTTAGGAAAGCTTGATCTAGATAGCGATAGAGTTTCCTTTAGGAAAGTTTGAGCTAGATAGCGAGAGAGTTTCCTCTAGGAAAGCTTAAGCTAGATAGGGAGAGAGTTTCCATTAGGAAAGTTTGAGCTAGATAACGAAAGAGTTTGAGCTATATAGCGAGAGATTTTCCTTTAAGAAAGCTTGATCTAGATATTGAGAGAGTTTCCATTAGGAATTCTCCGAGATAATTTTCTTTATAAATTACTAAAAAGATTTAGAAATTTTTTAAAAATATAAAATTTATCGAAATTTCCTAAAATTTTCGAAAATTTTATAAAAACCAAAAAATTATCAAAAATGTTATCAAATCAATTTTTTCTTTAAAATTATCTAAAAATCTAAATATTTTCCATATTACTAACCCTCGTATCCAAACATTAAATATATTAATAGAACAAAAACAATGATAAATACGCAAAATAAGCTGATAAATAAAAATTGATTTAAAATATGTAAATTATTAAATAAAAATATTCAATATACCGTGAAATATAAAAAAACAACCCAAAAATAAACTACATAATAAGAAGATGAATACATATTAATATTAAAAGAAAAAGCACAACAAAAATGTATTTAAATCATCTACAAATGATTTAATCCTTGATTCACCCTCTGGGTGTTGGAGTTTTTTCCATTTTAATAGCATTAATTAATGTGACGACCTACAGCAGACTTGTTTTATGAAACCGAAAATGGAAAGAAACCAAACCATTGAGTAATCAACAGCAACAAAAACAACTAAAACCAATATTAAAGAAATTATCAATTTATTTCACGCCTTTAACACACAACAATATTTAAGCATCAAATAATAAAAGATGTAGAGAAAAAAATTAAATTAAAACAGATACAGCTACAGATGCAAACCGATATGCGGATGAATACTTTAAGAAATGATGATAATCCAAAAAGCAACAACTATAGATTTAAGTTGGTTGGTTGCTGGTCTGTAACATTATTCAAAAACCTTTTAAAAATTTGTAAGAGTGTGATCTTAATATTCATTCTCAGATGATGATGATGACGTCGACGTCGGCGAACGGCTTAATTATAATGGTGTGATGTTTCTATACCACAACAAATTCTTTTAATTCGAAAATCATTTAATGTTAAAGGATTCACAACGACCACCGTCAGTAAAATTTATTGTTGCATTCTTCTCGACTACAAATAAATATGTTGCACATGTTGTTTTTGTGGCCACCACAAATTTTATTTGATGGATTTGAGTTTGAGAGTAGAGCATGAATCTGTTCTGTCTGTCTAATAATGGCCAATGAAATGCAATTAATTTTTGTTTTCTTTTCAATTCAATTCATTTTCGAGATTTGAGCTGAAGACTAATGACTTTATTAAGACGATTTCTTTATTTAATAAACTAATTTAAAGGGAGTTGCATTCAATCAGAGGCGTTTTCTCTTCCTCACATTTGTTTGAATTGAACACACACGGTGATTTTGTGAGATGATGATGAAGGGGAAAGAGAATTTTTCAAAATGAAGTTAGATTTTGAAAAGGTAATAAATATTGTTACAGTTTTGTTCAAGCACTAATATTTCAATGTCAGTATTTTTTTTTCTGTTCTAGTTCAGTTTTAGTTCAGTTCTAGTTCTAGTTCATTTCTAGTTCAGTTCTAGTTCAGTTCTAGTTCAGTTCTAGTTCAGTTCTAGTTCAGTTCTAGTTCAGTTCTAGTTCAGTTCTAGTTCAGTTCTAGTTCAGTTCTAGTTCAGTTCTAGTTCAGTTCTAGTTCAGTTCTAGTTCAGTTCAGTTCTAGTTCAGTTCTAGTTCAGTTCTAGTTCAGTTCTAGTTCAGTTCTAGTTCAGTTCTAGTTCAGTTCTAGTTCAGTTCTAGTTCAGTTCTAGTTCAGTTCTAGTTCAGTTCTAGTTCAGTTCTAGTTCAGTTCTAGTTCAGTTCTAGTTCAGTTCTAGTTCAGTTCTAGTTCAGTTCTAGTTCAGTTCTAGTCAGTTCTAGTCGTTCTAGTTCAGTTCTAGTTCAGTTCTAGTTCAGTTCTAGTTCTAGTTCTAGTTCAGTTCTAGTTCAGTTCTAGTTCAGTTTCTAGTTCAGTTCTAGTTCAGTTTCTAGTTCAGTTCTAGTTCAGTTCTAGTTCAGTTCTAGTTCAGTTCTAGTTCAGTTCTAGTTCAGTTCTAGTTCAGTTCTAGTTCAGTTCTAGTTCAGTTCTAGTTCAGTTCTAGTTCAGTTCTAGTTCAGTTCTAGTTCAGTTCTAGTTCAGTTCTAGTTCAGTTCTAGTTCAGTTCTAGTTCAGTTCTAGTTCAGTTCTAGTTCAGTTCTAGTTCAGTTCTAGTTCAGTTCTAGTTCAGTTCTAGTTCAGTTCTAGTTCAGTTCTAGTTCAGTTCTAGTTCAGTTCTAGTTCAGTTCTAGTTCAGTTCTAGTTCAGTTCTAGTTCAGTTCTAGTTCAGTTCTAGTTCAGTTCTAGTTCAGTTCTAGTTCAGTTCTAGTTCAGTTCTAGTTCAGTTCTAGTTCAGTTCTAGTTCAGTTCTAGTTCAGTTCTAGTTCAGTTCTAGTTCAGTAGTTCAGATCTAGTCCTTTTTACAAAAATTACCAGTAAAAGATTGTACCACAAATTAAACTTTTGACGATTTTTTTTATAAACATTTAAATTAAAAAAAAAAAAACTAAAAAATTATTTGATAAAGTAATAAATAAAATATTATTTCCACCTTAAAATTCTTACACATTTCTCACTTAAGTTAAATAAAATTAATTTTTTTTAACATACTAACAGAATTTAACTAAATTACTGAAAAATGGCCGCTTAAAATAAAATTCTCGTGCCACAGTCCAATAATCATTAAGTTTTATTGTTTGTCACAAATGTTAATTGAAAAGAAACGAAAAAACATGACATAACATGATCATCTTGAGGAATAAAAACATCAAATAAACGCCTTCTTTATATTTTGACAGTTTTCTTTGTTTCTTTTACAAAATAAAAAATAAACAATTTAAATATTCGTTAAAAATTATTTAAAAAGGCAATATTTAACATGCATGATGCATATTGGAAGCAAAAACAACACAACACAAAGCAAAAAGATATAAACAATAAATGGCTAACACCGAAAAAAAAAACAACAACATTAATGTTTAACAAAACACACCCAAATCATTTTGACGCTTTGGCTCAGTTCATCATCATCACCAACATACACGACACATTTGGGGGCAGTGAAAAACAGATTGACAAATTGATTCGGTATTAAATGAAAAAAACAAGCAACCATTTGGAAAAGTTCATTAAGATCCTTTAACAGGCATATAGATGGACAGACAGGCAAGCTCAATAAGCTTGCATGTAAAGTATACCTGGTGTCATCTAAAGGGGAAGATGTTGTTGCCACCAACGAATAACTATAATAATAATGTGACACAAACATACACACAAGCAACTTGATTTCATATTAATTTTAGGGAATGTCAACTCATCATCATTATGTGCGTTCAACCTTAAGAGTTCATAAACTTCAGTCATTCGAACTGGCACTGGATGGATAAACTGGTATACGAATAAGAATGTATGTATGTTTGTATATTAAAGATAAACTGTGTGTCGTCAATTTTAGTCATTTAAACATACACTCACAACACCACCACCACTAGTGACAGTATGACGAAACAAAATTTGTAATTCTATCAAGTCATGACCATTAAAGAAGAAGACTCCTTCTTCTCAACAGTGGCAAAAGTAATATGCAGCCACTATTATATTCTTTTGTAAGTTTATGTTGAGTTAAATAAATGACAGCCAGCATTAACATCATTTAAGTGTCATAAAAGCAAAGACTCAACACAGCAAGTTAATTTTAAACAACAAATCTCTAACGTGTTCTTTTATTGTCACCTCTATTATGCAGTTTATCGCTTTTTATATGCTATCATCATCATGACCAAAAGTACTACTAACGCTAACACATACCAATAAACTGCTTTTTATGTAGTTACAAGTGTTTTTCTTGTTTTGTTTCCGCTTCCGTTTAGATTAAAGCGTTACTAAATTCCTTATTTTGAATTTCGTCCCATTCTCCCCCTCATTGCTATCAAGTGTAGAGATTTTTTATATTTATTACTCTTTTGTAGTTGTTGTATGCTTAATATTACAGGTTAGGTTATTTTATAAAAAAATCATTAACAGCCTCCACAACGTCCTGGTAGTTTATGGTCCTTTTTTATGTTTTCCTTTATGTCATACAAGTGCGCGTGACAAATACGATTATTTTCATTTGGCTGGTTTTATTATTCATTATTCTAGACCGCCTCAATTTAACTCCCCCTTTGCATTTGTCAAAAAAAAACAATTATGCATTGGAATAGAGAGGAAAGATAGAGCAAATATTCTATTTTAGATGAGTTTTGTGTTAAGTTACTGAAAATGTCATTTATTTCAATTATTTATTCATAATTAAATTTCTAAGGAAATTGAAAAAATTACAAAACATCACTTCATAAGATAAGATGATGTCGAAGTGAGTTTGAGCTTGGGAAATAGTTTTGTTATTTATTTATTAGAACTAAAATAACTTTAGAAGACTTCAGGCATGTGTACACTACGCCGAGGTTATAACTTTCAAATCGGCTCTATTCTATCTACATTAAAATTCCCGATTTTCCCCGGTAAATTCTTTCAAGTTTTCGACTTTTACATCAAACAAAATCGAAAATTGTTTGATGTTATTATTGATCGGGGCTGCGGTTCGTTTAAAGTAGTATTTGCACCCTTGTGTACACAATTAAAATAGGAAATCAAATCAAAAGTCGAAATAAATTGTGAGCCAAACAACGAATAGGAATTTTCCATCTTTTTGCATTTACTATGCTCATGTGAACTCCAAATTTTAAACTATCAGTTGACTCCCCGAAACAATTGAAAAATATGATTTGGCCGATCGGAGATTGAAAGGAGAGAAATTTTTGAAGCCAGAAACAGTCAACAGTCTATAGTCTAGTCTATAGTCTAGTCTATAGTCTAGTCTATAGTCTAGCCTAGTCTATAGTCTAGTCTAGTCTATAGTCTAGTCTATAGTCTAGTCTATAGTCTAGTCTATAGTCTAGTCTATAGTCTAGTCTATAGTCTAGTCTATAGTCTAGTCTATAGTCTAGTCTATAGTCTAGTCTATAGTCTAGTCTATAGTCTAGTCTATAGTCTAGTCTATAGTCTAGTCTATAGTCTAGTCTATAGTCTAGTCTATAGTCTAATCTATAGTCTAATCTATAGTCTAGTCTATAGTCTAGTCTATAGTCTAGTCTATAGTCTAGTCTATAGTCTAGTCTATAGTCTAGTCTATAGTCTAGTCTAGTATAGTCTAGTCTATAGTCTAGTCTATAGTCTAGTCTATAGTCTAGTCTATAGTCTAGTCTATAGTCTAGTCTATAGTCTAGTCTATAGTCTATAGTCTAGTCTATAGTCTATAGTCTAGTCTATAGTCTAGTCTATAGTCTAGTCTATAGTCTAGTCTAGTCTATAGTCTAGTCTATAGTCTAGTCTATAGTCTAGTCTATAGTCTAGTCTATAGTCTAGTCTATAGTCTAGTCTATAGTCTAGTCTATAGTCTAGTCTATAGTCTAGTCTATAGTCTAGTCTATAGTCTAGTCTATAGTCTAGTCTATAGTCTAGTCTATAGTCTAGTCTATAGTCTAGTCTATAGTCTAGTCTATAGTCTAGTCTATAGTCTAGTCTATAGTCTAGTCTATAGTCTAGTCTATAGTCTAGTCTATAGTAGTCTATAGTCTAGTCTATAGTCTAGTCTATAGTCTAGTATATAGTCTAGTCTATAGTCTTATCTATAGTCTAGTCAATAGTCTAGTCTATAGTCTAGTCTATAGTCTAGTCTAGTCTATAGTCTAGTCTATAGTCTAGTCTATAGTCTAGTCTATAGTCTAGTCTATAGTCTAGTCTATTAGTCTAGTCTATAGTCTAGTCTATAGTCTAGTCTATAGTCTAGTCTATAGTCTAGTCTATAGTCTAGTCTATAGTCTAGTCTATAGTCTAGTCTATAATCTAGTATATAGTCTAGTCTATGGTCTAGTCTATAGTCTAGTCTATAGTCTAGTCTATAGTCTAGTCTATAGTCTACTCTATAGTCTACTCTATAGTCTACTCTATAGTTCCTAGTCTATAGTCTAGGTCTATAGTCTAGTCTATAGTCTAGTCTATAGTCTAGTCTATAGTCTAGTCTATAGTCTAGTCTATAGTCTAGTCTATAGTCTAGTCTATAGTTAGTCTATAGTCTAGTCTATAGTCTAGTCAATAGTCTATAGTCTAGTCTATATTCTAGTCTATAGTCTAGTCAATAGTCTATAGTCTAGTCTATAGTCTAGTCTATAGTCTAGTCTTTAGTCTAGTCTATAGGTCTAGTCTATAGTCTAGTCTATAGTCTAGTCTATAGTCTAGTCTATAGTCTAGTCTATAGTCTAGTCTATAGTCTAGTCTATAGCCTAGTCTATAGTCTAGTCTATAGTCTAGTCTATAGTCTAGTCTATAATCTAGTCTATAGTCTAGTCTATAGTCTAGTCTATAGTCTAGTCTATAGTCTAGTCTATAGTCTAGTCTATAGTCTAGTCTATAGTCTAGTCTATAGTCTAGTCTATAGTCTAGTCTATAGTCTAGTCTATAGTCTAGTCTATAGTCTAGTCTATAGTCTAGTCTATAGTCTAGTCTATAGTCTAGTCTATAGTCTAGTCTATAGTCTAGTCTATAGTCTAGTCTATAGTCTAGTCTATAGTCTAGTCTATAGTCTAGTCTATAGTCTAGTCTATAGTCTAGTCTATAGTCTAGTCTATAGTCTAGTCTATAGTCTATAGTCCAATCTAAAGTCTAATCTATAGTCTGGACTACTTTCGGTAGCCTATTCTACAGTCGAAATTTAATAAGGGATTCATGAAATACGTGGGTAAACTTGCACATTTGTATTATTTAGAAGAGAATTTTTTTTAATGCTTATTTCAAATAGACGATCAAATGTATCAGTGTTGTGAAAGTAAAATCCCATACAATTTGTGACAAATTCAATGTAAAATCCAAAATTCACAGATTGCACATTTGCGAGGCTTTTGGACGTTTATACGAAAACCCTTAATATTCTTAGTTTTGAAAAAATTATTAAAATTTTGTATTTTTTGGTAAAACATCCAAAAGTTCCATTTTCACAATTTCGTTGTCCTATTATATAACAAATAGTAAGAATCATAGACGTTCAATTAGCAGTGTTGACCTACGTTTCTTAGACGTCAACTTAGTTGGTATTAGTTAATAATTTTAATACAAATACATATATGACTATATTGAAGTAGGGAGACCCCTTCCTTTCGAATTTCTGAAAAAAGTCGAAATAATTCAAATTAAAATTGAAAGAAAAAGCTTAGATATCATTATTTCAAGGCCTTCGTTAGATATCAGATTGCTTGTTTCAAATTCTATTTGTAAATTTTTAGTTTCGAAATTTAGAACTTTGATATAAATTCGTAATGGATTCTGTTATACAGAATGTTAAAAATTATTAGTTATTAAATGGAAAATTTTGTAAATAAGCGGTATAAAGTACATACCTTTGCATGACTTGTATCTAAAATTTCATAAGGATTAAATATTATAAACAAGTCATCACAAGTTTGAAAATGTCTATAATTTAAGATACCTTTTTTCAATCGACAGGTTTCTGAAATGTTAACTCCCAAATAATTATAGCACTATTGTTTCAAATAATTTTCTTTATTTCCTCTTCCACTCAACAATTTTGCACATTTAAATTATATTTTTGTCTGTAGTAAACAATTGTTTAATATATAATTAAACATTTTTTCTAAATATTTAAATATATTACAAAAAGCTTTTCAAAGATAAAATTAAATAATTTATGCTTGTGTGGCATCCACCCAACTACATACATTAATTATACAGAAATGACAAAATATCTAAATTATAGATCCCTAAATACTCTTTTATTAACAATATGAACTGTGATCCTGTAATATTACAAACACTAAGATATTGCAACCAATATCTACAAAAAATTAATTGTAATTAAGCTGTAAAACAAACAAACATGTTCATTATAGAAGACGACTGATGCACAAAAAACACATCAACAGATGCCTGATATTAAGAAAAAGTTACAAACTAGTTGACGTTTATGAATGTTAATTTTCATGTAATGTAAATTGTAATGTAGTTACACGAATGTATTCATGTACAATGAGTGAATGTATGGTTTATTAAAAAAAAAAAAAAACAAATATGATCAATACTTAATGATTACTGGTGAGTAAATGCTTGTATTTTGCATGTATTTTCAGCAAAATGTATTAAAATCATATTAAGCACGCGTTTAACCTACAATACAAACACGACTAATTGCAACAGATTACAGGCTTCAGCGGCAACATTTCGCCAACTTAAATGCAAACAACTTGATATAAAAAAACAACAACTGAATGTTGTTGCAACCAAGCAGTCAAACAAATGACCGTATAAGAGATACAGTGCACACTACTAGTATGCAATTACAACATCAATTTTAAGTAATGGATGAAAATGAAGAAATGGAATTATTTATGCAAGAATAATTCTTATGATACCCTACTTTAAAGTTGCAATTTTTTTTCCATAAATCAGAGATAAAGCTTTACTCTAATTTAGTTTATATACAGTGGACGTCCAATAGTACGTACACTCTTTATTACGAATATCCAATAATACGAATGGCAAAATTGTTGCATTGTCTACTCTATAGTACGAATAAAGTCACAATTTTTCTGTTCGATAGTACGAATAACGCATTTTTTATGGGAATTTTGGTTTTATTTACGTATGAATGAAGTTTTTATTATGTTTTTATTTTATTATTTCGGTATCATTCACCTTAAGCTCAGTAATTTTGAAGTTTTTTTTGTATTTATTACAAGTGTTTTGTATTTTTAAAAATCCTATACACACAATTTACTGCATGTATATTTACAAATCAACAATTATTTAGTGTTATTAATTTATTTTATTGGAATTTTGATGACCCAAGAGAAGAAATTAAATTGGATGATAACGCCAATGAGGAAAGTATTTTATTAGTTCCCGACAATAACTCTGCTGAGAACAATATTGAAGCCTCAAAAGCGCTGTTATTGAAAAAGCCGTAAGAATCATTTTACAATGTAATAAACATCGATGTTAAATGATGGATTTTTTAATAAGTAAAATGATTTTATATACATATGTATGTATGAACTGTTAATTTTGAAAGTAGTGTGACTCCACATTCCAAACAATGGGTTTAAGGATAACTATTCTAATTTTTAAGAGAAAATTATAAATTAGAGAATTGTGGTATATTCCATTCAAGTTTCTAATAAATGTTTTATGTAATCTGAACATTTTAATACATTTTAGAACACATATGTAAATTGCAAATTGTCTTTGGCACACATCTTTTTAAAAACATTAAAATTTAATACCTTCTACATATATCTCATTTCAACCATTGGACTCACGATACTTTCAAAATTAACAATTCATATACGTAAATATGTCCCTTTTATGCCTGTTTATGTACAAGAAATTTATTTAAAATAATACACATTTATTATATTTTGTTTCGTTATGTAATTTTTCATGAAAAATAAAACAAAAATAAATTAAATCAAATATTTTATGTGTATTATTTGAATTTAAACATACAAAATGTGTTGTTCAATAATACGAATTTTTCGGTATTACGAAAGGGCCTGACACTATATAATTCGTACTAGTGGACGTCCACTGTACATACTTATACCACATTATTCGATATTAAAATTTCGAGTGGAGCAATAACGGTAGAATCGAAACAACTACCAAGTGATCGAAATAAGAAAAGTCGCAAACAGTTTAGAGAAACAAATAAGTATACGTCTTACATTTATATAAAATGAGAATGAGTGGTAAGAGTTTAATAGGCATGACGCATACATATTTATGTATGTATATACATACATACTTATGTATGTATATTAATACTAAAATAAAAAAAAATTAAATTACAATGAAAATTTTTAACAGGAGAGAATTTAATGTAAATATCTAGAAGAACCAAAGGATCCCTATATAAAATATTCTTTATTATTAAGGGAGTTCTACGTAACTGAAATCTAGTTAGTTAGTTACTTACTTACTTACTTAGTTAGTTATTTAGTTAGTTAGTTAGTTAGTTAGGTAGTTAGTTAGTTAGTTAGTTAGTTAGTTAGTAGTTAGTTAGTTAGTTAGTTAGTTAGTTAGTTAGTTAGTTAGTTAGTTAGTTAGTTAGTTAGTTAGTAGTTAGTTAGTTAGTTAGTAGTTAGTTAGTTAGTTAGTTAGTTAGTTAGTAGTTAGTTAGTTAGTTAGTTAGTTAGTTAGTTAGTTAGTGAGTTAGTTAGTTAGTTAGTTAGTAGTTAGTTAGTTAGTTAGTTAGTTAGTTAGTTAGTTAGTTAGTTAGTTGTTAGTTAGTTAGTTAGTAGTTAGGTTAGTTAGTTAGTTAGTTAGTTAGTTAGTTAGTTAGTTAGTTAGTTAGTTAGTTAGTAGTTAGTTAGTTAGTTAGTTAGTTGTTAGTTTAGTTAGTTAGTTAGTTAGTAGTTAGTTAGTAGTTAGTTAGTTAGTTAGTTAGTAGTTAGTTAGTTTAGTAGTTAGTTAGTTAGTTAGTTAGTTAGTCGTTAGTTAGTTAGTTAGTAGTTAGTTAGTTAGTAGTAGTTAGTTAGTTAGTTAGTAGTTAGTTTAGTTAGTTAGTTAGTTAGTTAGTTAGTTAGTTAGTTAGTTAGTTAGTTAGTTAGTTAGTTAGTTAGTTAGTTAGTTAGTTAGTTAGTTAGTTAGTTAGTTAGTTAGTTAGTTAGTAGTTAGTTAGTTAGTTAGTTAGTTAGTTAGTTAGTTAGTTAGTTAGTTAGTAGTAGTTAGTTAGTTAGTTAGTTAGTAGTTAGTTAGTTAGTTAGTTAGTTAGTTAGTTAGTTAGTTAGTTAGTTAGTTAGTTAGTTAGTTAGTTAGTTAGTTAGTTAGTTAGTTAGTTAGTAGTTAGTTAGTTAGTTAGTTAGTAGTTAGTTAGTTAGTTAGTTAGTTAGTTAGTTAGTTAGTTAGTTAGTTAGTTAGTTAGTTAGTTAGTTAGTTAGTTAGTAGTTAGTTAGTAGTAGTTAGTTAGTTAGTTAGTAGTTAGTTAGTTAGTTAGTTAGTTAGTTAGTTAGTTAGTAGTTAGTTAGTTAGTTAGTTAGTTAGTTAGTTAGTTAGTTAGTTAGTTAGTTAGTTAGTTAGTTAGTTAGTTAGTTAGTTAGTTAGTTAGTTAGTAGTTAGTTAGTTAGTTAGTTAGTTAGTTAGTTAGTTAGTTAGTTAGTTAGTTAGTTAGTTAGTTAGTTAGTTAGTTAGTTAGTTAGTAGTTAGTTAGTTAGTTAGTTAGTTAGTTAGTTAGTTAGTTAGTTAGTTAGTTAGTTAGTTAGTTAGTAGTTAGTTAGTTAGTTAGTTAGTTAGTTAGTTAGTTAGTTAGTTAGTTAGTTAGTTAGTTAGTTAGTTAGTTAGTAGTTAGTTAGTTAGTTAGTTAGTTAGTTAGTTAGTTAGTTAGTTAGTTAGTTAGTTAGTTAGTTAGTTAGTTAGTTAGTTAGTTAGTTAGTTAGTTAGTTAGTTAGTTAGTTAGTTAGTTAGTTAGTTAGTTAGTTAGTTAGTTAGTTAGTTAGTTAGTTAGTTAGTTAGTTAGTTAGTTAGTTAGTTAGTTAGTTAGTTAGTTAGTTAGTTAGTTAGTTAGTTAGTAGTTAGTTAGTTAGTTAGTTAGTTAGTTAGTTAGTTAGTTAGTTAGTTAGTTAGTTAGTTAGTTAGTTAGTTAGTTAGTTAGTAGTTAGTTAGTTAGTTAG
The DNA here is from genome assembly GCF_015586225.1 of Lucilia sericata. Taxonomy (NCBI): domain Eukaryota; kingdom Metazoa; phylum Arthropoda; class Insecta; order Diptera; family Calliphoridae; genus Lucilia; species Lucilia sericata. Next base: position 103,164 of record NW_023994718.1, on the reverse strand, counting down.
TTAGTTAGTTAGTTAGTTAGTTAGTTAGTTAGTTAGTTAGTTAGTTAGTTAGTTAGTTAGTTAGTTAGTTAGTTAGTTAGTTAGTTAGTTAGTTAGTTAGTTAGTTAGTTAGTTAGTTAGTTAGTTAGTTAGTTAGTTAGTTAGTTAGTTAGTTAGTTAGTTAGTTAGTTAGTTAGTTAGTTAGTTAGTTAGTAAAAGGGTTGCATTTCATGGTAACTCGATTCCGTAACTATCAAAATCGAACTAGTGTTGTAACTAGCTACGACAATAATTTGTAGTAAAGTCCAATGTTATAAGATCTTGGTTATTACTATAAAAAACAACATTATTTACAGTTTTCAAACTTTTACATTTTGTACATTTTCCTCCTGAAGTGAATACCTCTATTGTCGTTTGTTCTTTTACATTTTGCATTTTACTCATTACTGACTTTAAAGCCATTAATGTCAGCTTCATGTTAAAAATCGATAGATTGGTTGGTTGTTGGCAACATTTTTTATAAACAATATACCACCAACAAACAAAAAAGTCCCAGCAAAAACTTTTATTCCCAAGTAAGGTGTGATGTTAAAATCAACATACAAAATTTCTTAACACGGTAATGATATTGGAGGCAATCGCTTACAAATAAAAAGTTTATAAAGCACTTACCACGATTGATTATTAATAAGGAGTTCAGTAAGTAATTTTTTTATTTTTAAATACAAAATATCCGTCAGAGATTCGATATGAAGATATTTGTAAGTCATTATTAGAGTTTTTCTAAGTAAAGCAAACGGTAAGTAGTAGTCATTGAAAAGTAAGTTGTTGGATAAGTAACAGTCATTACCATGGTTTTGCTGGGATGTTTATATAAGTGTATGAATTCATGTATGTAAGCAGTTATTGGCCGTTTTAACTACTGCTGTTAATGTTGTTGATGTAGTACATTATAACTGCAATCTTGTAGTACATTTATTACAACAAAAGATATGTTTCCTCGATGTTCTTAAAAGCAAACACATAGATACAAAAGTAGTTATATTAGGTTTGAGTGTATAAGTAAGTATATAGTAAATAACTATTTATACTGATTGTCGGCTAAACATCAAAAGAACGCGAAAAACCACAATCATCTTCTTTAAGGTGGTAATTATGTCTCTACTCGTCGACGTCGTTGTAGATTCCCCCATCTCTTCCCTTTCAAGTTCTGCTTCAGCTTTGTTCACGTAGTTGTACTCAGTTGCCTTTTTTTATTTTTAGCTAAAGTTTCTGTTTAGTTCTGGCGATCGTCTTAATATCTTTTTATATGACTTCGCGTATTGTTGCAGCTTCAACAGTTAGTTGAGATGCTTGGCTTTGATGTTTAAAAAAAAAGTTGCTGCTGCCATGTGGAACCACCAGGAAGATAGAGCTCATAAATGCCTTTAAGTTGATTAAGAACCTATTTTTGTATTTTTGTTTTCGCTGTTGTTATCTTCTGCGCGTGCGAAATATGTACATATTTTTGTGTAAAATTGTGTTGTAGTTTGTAGCTGCTTATGTAGAACAATGTTTTGCCAAGTGTTATTATATGCAACAATATTTTGTGAAATAAAAACGAAGAAATCTCGGTTGATAAACAGGACATACATAAGAATACCATTCCTTTTAATAATTCTACACAGCTTTTGACACAATTTGTACTTTAAGTTTTTTATTGGTATGTATGTAAGTTAATTACAAATATTTTTTGTTATTTTGTATCTAAATAACTACACGATAGGGTAATTAATGTCAAGGTGTGGTATGTTTGTGTCATTTTTAAACATTTTAAACCTTTCACTAGTAATTTTCTCTCTCTTTTCGAAAATTATTTTCATCTTAATTTTTTTGAAACAAAATTTACATATTTTGCTTATTTTGGTTTTGTCTTAAGGGTTCCCAGAAAACAGAGTCATACATAATTCATGTGTCAAGTGTATGTCACTTCTGTGGCTACTGTCTGCACTATAAATCTCTGTACATGTACACGTTCTACATGTGAAACATAATTTGCCATTGCATTTCACAAAAATGTTTTTTAAAGTTTTGCGGTTTTAAGCCAAATTTTGTAGAGTTTAACCGAATAATTATGTAGTTGAATATATTTGAGGTATAAATCACACAATATTGAGACAAAAATGTATAATGATTTTAACTTGAGGCTAATTTTACACTTAGAGAAAATATAACAAATTTCAATATAGATATACATAACTATAGGCCACTCTATAGTATTGAATATAGATCACTCTATAGTCATGACTATAGACCACATTAAAGGTTTGAATATAGACCAGTCCATAGCCTTAACTATAGATCAGTCTATAGTATTGCCAATATACTACTCTTTAGTCTTGACAATATATAGGCTAATATATAGTCTTGACTATAGACCACTCTATAATACTGACTGCAGGTAACACCCACAGTCAGTATCCCTCTCTTAAGATTAAGCTATGTATGTATGTCCATCTGTGTGTCAACTTTGTGCGCGTGCTACAGGTCGCAATTTTCAAGATAATTTAATGAAATTCGGTACATACGCATCAGACAGGCGACCCAGTCTTGATAGATCCTTCTTGCATTGCCTAACTAATACGGAAGTGGTAGTAAAAGAATTTATAAGAGAAGTGCCGCTTCACTATCGATTTTTGTCGATATGTTGCCGCGAATATTGAGGTCGTGCAGTACCCTACAAGCTGACATTATCGCAAATATTTCAGCTTGAAAGCCACTACAGTTGTTGGGAAGGCGGTGAGATATACTTATCCCAGCGTCTTCACAGAAGAAACCAAGACCACAGTTAATTTTAGAACCATCTGTAAAGATTATGGTGGTATATTCGCTCGGTAGGTTACCCCTACAACCTTGCTCCTTGAAGGAATTCTCACTTTGAAAACTCCATCAAATCAGTGTGTGGGGTAATGTAATCGCATGGTTAGTTCAAGATTGGAGGTAATTGGCTTAAAATCTTAGCGTGTCTATATGTTCTTGATTTTCAATATGGTCGTAATATGAAGATCAATAGGTAGGATGTGCAATATAGTGTTCAGAGCTTCTGAAGGACTAGTTCTTAGCGCACCTGTTATCCCAATGCATGCTGATCTCTGAACTTTATATAGCTGATCTACCACACAGCCCCCATACAACCATACGCCCTGAATAGGGCTTTTGTGGTCATAATTATGCTAAATGTCGTAGTATCTCTACAAAAATCGACAAAACTTAGTTTTGTATAAGATTGTTTAACCCCAGCCCCTTTCTGAACTTCACTTGAAGGTCAAATCTCACTTATAAACACTATTCACACGATGAAATTCTACATAAATTACTTTAATGTTGTTGTCAACAAATTCTTAAAATATTTTGAAATTAAAATAAAAAAAAACTTAAATGCTTTATTATTAAAAAAATAATCTACATTTTTAACATAGTCACTGGTGTAGGGCATCATATGGTTGACCACGCCCGATTATACATTCTTACTCGTTTATTTGTGTGTGTAAATAACAGTTGCTAGCAATAGGCAAAAAGTAAAGTACTTACGTATTTCAGTATATAAGTCATCGTAAGAGTACTTACAAGTAATGCAGACGGAATGTAATATTTCAAAAGTAAGTTGTTGAGTGAGTACATGTCATTACCGGGTTTTTACTGCATTAAACAAATTCTTCTTGGCCTTATATCAGGCTAATCTAAATCAAATTTAGATTTTCATCTCAAAATTCAAATGAAAAAATAAAAATTTCCTTAATTTTCTTCATTAACTGCTTTATCAACAATTATTACACCCACATAATATGTTTCTCAAACTTTTAATTATTAATAAATTTCCCATGAAAGTAATTACTAAAAACAAATACTTTCTATGTTTAATCATACATGAAACCTACTAATATTACAAACATATTTATTAATTTATTCACCAAATATATTAATAGATATAAATGAACATTTTCATACAACTATTTAAAAACTATTTAAAAAATCATGCTGACATTTGTAAATTCAAAGCCCCCTTTCACTCTTTATACCCTCTTTTTACCTACTACCCTCCCTTAATAATAAATTCCTTCATTAGTGCGAGTAGTCCCTAACATTGTTTTATACAACAATAAAAAAGCAATTAACAATTATTGACAATAAATATAAATTATAAACAAATAGTTTGACAGTAACACAAATCGATGGCTTCAAAATTTAAAAAAAAATTAAAATGAATGTCTGCAGAACAGAGAGAGAGACCTTCAGAAAAGAAACAATAACACTCCCCTTTTTATTATTTTAAACAAAATTAAAAGAAGACAACAATTTTTAATTTAATAACAGTGTTTATGGCAAATGATATAATTTCCACAGTTGGTTATTTAATTTCTTTTTTTTGAATTTGAAATAAAGGAAAATAACCGCAAAACATACAATTCATTAATTTAAGTATTTTTGTTTTTGGTTCACAAAAGTCAACAGACTTTTTTCGCCTTAACAGCAGAAGCAGCACACTGTACTATTTTTTTTTTGTAACGACAAAATTTATATTTTTCTCTTTGTGAGGAAAAAGGAATCCCAGAGGAAACAACAACAGAAACGAATTACGTTTGAAATTATAGCAAACAATTATTTTAAAATTGAATTACATCCAATTACAAATGAAATAAAATGAAAAGCAATTTTACTTCATATACATACATATGTATATGTATGTACGTACGTATTCGGAATGGGTTGGGTTGTTGGAGGCAGACTACTCCAGTATGTTGTTTTCCTCTTTAAGAAGAAGTTCTAAAAGTAAACAACAATTTCCCAACATTAAATTGCAAAAACAATTTAGTTTTGAAAAATTAAAAAATCAGATCTATATTATTTTAAACAATCTATTGTTTTAACTGACACGCAATTAGTAGTGGAATTTAATTTATTTCAAATTTGAGAATTTTTATAACGATTCTCGATTTTGTTCAGGAATGGGTGCAACCTGAAAATTTTCAGAAAATCAACTTTTGAACGATGCGATTGAAAGTGGAAATTGAAAAAAAAACATTGTTTATCACAAAAATTTCTAAGATTTAAAGCTTCTCTAGAATCATTGATGAAAGAACTGGGCCATATTTTCGCTGTTCTGAAACCATTGTTTTAAATTTCATTAAATTTATATCTGTCTGATATGTTCATTGATCCTTATAACTTTTGGAAGGATCGCATTCTGCATGACATTAAAAACATTAAAATTTTCTAAGTTGAATATGAATTTTTTAATGGTTCATATGATATTCCTTAAACTACCCAAAAACGTCAATGATTCCGAAAAATACAGTGATTACCACTAACATCTAACCACTTGGTTGGCTCTAATTCGCCTTTCGTCACTGATGTACTCTTTGTAAACGAGGTTAGTCAGGGTCACTTTAGTGTCCTCTTTGTAAGCAGGAGAGGGGACACTTAAAGAACAAACTCAAGCTTTTTGTCTATCTCTTCGTAATCTAAGGGGTGACGATTGACTTTCTCATAGCACATGTTACAATAGCTAGTCACCTGGGCAATCGGTGGCTAGGGGACTGTCCGACCGAACTGCTAGGTATGTATAAAATATTTAATTCGTGTACGGATCCGTTAAGTAGAAAAAACTTATTTTGCGCATAAAAATTTGCCTTTTTAAAAGGATTCAAAATCATCAATTAACCAATTTTCAAATATAATTTTCACTAATAACACAGGCCAATGATGAAAAAACTTTTTAAATAATGTTCACTAATCCCAATGTTATTAGGTGTTCTGATTCCGAATATGGAAATACAAAACTTGTATCACTCACCAATTTTTCACATTATCATCTTTTATTCCTTTTTTTATTCTTGATTAACAAATAAAAAATTCTATAATTTTACAGAAGTTGCGAATAGTGGACGTCTGTGCCTCTAAACTTATACTTAGAGTTATAGAAAAGTTATACTTAGAGTTATAGATGTGCCTCATTAGATACCGTAAACCGTATTTGAGTTAAAGGCATAATGGGAAACCCTTCAGACGGCAGTTTCAAAAATCCATTTTCAAACTTTTAGCAATTTTGTTAAGCAAATTTAAAAAACTAAAATAAATCTCCATGCGAATTATTGACAAAAAAGAAGGGAATAAAATAGTAAAGAAATCAGGTCGATATCTCTCACATATTAGCGGTACCTGCGATTTAAATTTTGAGGGTTTCAGAGAAAACAATTTGTTGTTAAAAGTTGTAAAAAACAGGCTTTATTCGTTATTGTTATGCCTTTTATGTAAAACTTTTAAAGAATATAAGTATAATTCAAGATAATAGGAAACATACATCTGAAGTTTTACTAAAATCGAATAATGTTAACCCATAACTGTGAGTGTTAAACTCAAGCTATGCAATATTGGGAAATTCTCTTGAAACCGTAGTGAAATATTATTTTGTTTTCAAACCGATTTTAATGAAACTTAGGACCCGTATTTATGATGACACCAAAAAAAATTAATTAACCCATAAACCTAAATATATTTTTATAATTATATAAAATGTCCGTAATATATGAACAAAATATTCGATGCAATTTTGCCAAAAAAATGGTGTATGATAGAAAAAAACTGATATCAGATTCGGTTTCAGCAGCTAAAAATACATTAAAAATTGTCCAACTGGTTTCAAAAGTTTTCACAAACCTTCATTTCGTTGGCCTGTGTAATTAAAAAATGGATTTAATAAAATAATTTAAAATTCAAACAAAAAATCACTAAAAATAGCTGAAAATTTTTGTTTTGATAAAAAAAATCATAATTTTCACTAAAAATTCAATTGTCATATTAAAATTTTGAAAAAATCAAAATTCTTAATAAAAATAGCTGATAAATTAAAATGTTGATAGAAAACTCTGAATTTTTATTAAATATTAAGTTTTTCATTAAAATTCGATTTTTCACAAAAAAATTAATACATACATATTTAAAAATGTATATTTTTATTAAAAACTATTTAAGTAAAAAATCTTACTTTACTCTAAAAATGATCTGTATATTCGTGGCACAAAAGAAATTATTGTAGTCAAGCGGCACTTCTTTCACTAAACTCTCATACTATCACTTTCTATTTAGTCACACAATGCAAGAAAGATCTTTCAAGGTTGGGTCGCCTGTCTGAAATTACTCTTTTTTTGCTTCCAGTGCCTAGGGACAATTATGGAAATGAACATGCAAATGAGTTTGCCAGAACGGGATCTGTTCTTGATATATCCAACGCCGTTTCAGTAACAACTCCGTTAGATTTTATCTAAAGCAGTATCCTCATATTCTTTCTTCAAAAGGATAAAAATAGATGGAATAACCTAGACACATGTAAAGGGATCCATTTATTGTGGCCTTCCTGAAAGGAAAAACGCACAAGACATCTTATAAACCGCAATAGACGGGATATATTATGGTTGATAGCAGCAATAAAAGTTACAAAGACAAGGAAAAGGAAGAAAGGGTCTTCCATCTTCCCTGTGAATGATCTGCTCTTGCCGTTAATAGCCACTTCATATACAATCTTGGTGAGAAATCTGGGTGTAAACTTAATGACATTTTAAGACTTTTCACGGCTACAGGCTGGATCTAATACTACGTCTGACGAGTGGAGTGGTCCTGTTAAAACGGAGTCCCTTTGACTCTACTTCATTTAACACGCACGCTTACAAATAACGAGCCAAGTAAGTAGTTTTGTTTTTGCTTATTTAGCTTGCGTCTACTATTAGATTTCAAAAAAAAAAAAAAAATTCAATGTCAAGCATAAAAAGTAAGTACTTGCATATTATATAATTTGTAAGTGATTACTTCTTAGTAATGCAGACTGTATGTTGTTAAGTAAGTACAAGTCATTACCATGTTTTTGCTGGGTATGCTTATAAAAGATTTATAAAAGGCTTTTTATTGCCATAAAGTACACAGTGGAAAAAATAATGATTTGACGATTTCTGTTTGATTTGTGTAAGGTTAAAGGTTCGGATATTGTTTTTATCAAAATTAATTTAATAACATCTAACTGTTAGCTGGAATAATACAATTCACTAAGTCCAAGTTTAGTGATATGAAAACCCTTCCTACTTAGCTTATAAATACATATTTAAGCAATAAACTTTTTATACCCTACACCACTTTAGTGGGGAGGGTATATTGGATTTGTGCTGATGTTTGTAACATACAAAAATATTCGTCCCAGACCTTAAAGTATACCAATCGGCTTAGAATCGTTTTCTGAGTCGATTAAGCTATGTCCGTCCGTTCGTCTGGCTGGCTGGCTTTCCATGTAAACCTTGTGCGCAAGGTACAGGTCGCAATAAAACAAATAAAATACGCACGTTTTTTTACCCAAGGACGAAGCCTATTGAAAATGGTTAAAATCGATCCATTATTTCACCTAGCCCCCATAGAACAAACCCCCGAAAAGGGCTTCTGAGCTCATAATTATGTTAAATATACAGATATATCGATATATAAAGATATATAAAGATCGGGCCCCATTTGACCCTAGCTCCCATATAAAGTCCCCTTCAGAAAAATTACTTGAATGTCCCAAATTAACTTATAAACACAAATATCGCGATGAAATTCAGCACAATAAAATATTATGTAAATATAAATATATTCACAAAATTTTATCGGGCTTGGTCTATATTTGCCCCTAGCCCCCATATAAAGCCTCTTTCAGAAAATTAGTTTTTCATCCATAAATTGCTTAAATGTATCGGAACAAAGGAATATTGAAGATAAATGCTTTATTATGAAAAATAAATCACATTTAATATTCATAACTGGTGTAGGGTATCATATGGTCGACTTGTTTTTAATTTAATGAGTTTCTTTAGTAAATATTTTTCTCAAAACGAACATTTATTACAAAACTTTTGTCGAGTGTATTTTGCAAAACCAATTAGGAATTGTTGTTAAAATACTTACGATATGTATGGCAAAGCGTCTGAATATGTATTTGGCAATGACAGGACCCCAAAAATTTAATTTATTACACTCTCCATATAAAAAAAAACAACAACAATAACAAAAGCATAAAACAGCAGTAAATTAAAAAATAACAGTCCAATTTTCTTCCTCTATTCTATAATTTTCCAAAAAATTCCAAACCTTAACAATAAATCCCTGTTTGAAAAAAAAACGAGTAACATCCCTCTTATTGGTCTATAAACATTTATGACGTCATAAGAGTAAAAGAGAAGACTTCAAACAACATAGAAAAACGGTAAACGAAATGATTAAACAAAAAGTAATGTGTTAGAATGCAATAGATTTATAAACTTCTGTTTCTTTCTGTTTTAAATGGTGGAGAAACATAAATTATGTTGGTTTTATGTTGTGTGTGGCATGGCCATAAGTATTAACGAACTTACAACATTTGTAGGCAACAAACAGTTGGTTTCAAACAGTCGATAAAACAGTGTTTGTTTGAATCAAACTCATACCAATTGCAGCAGTTGAGTTCATACCTGTATTATTAAAGATGTTTATTTGTATCTATCGGATATGTTTTTGTATTTTTTTATTGTTTTTGTATAATTCCTTTGTTTTTTTATTTTGTTTATTATTTTCGTTTTGTTTGTTTTAATAATTTCTTACTTTTTGTTTCTTTTAGTATTTATTTTTTTTCTCGCTTGCTTTTAATTTCCCATAAATAATAGTTTATAAAGTACTTTGTGCTAAATTTTATGTTAATAGGAAGTTATAAATTCTATTATAAATCAATATAATTTTATTGCTTTTTTTCGTTTTGTTTTAAATCAATTTTTTCTTTTGATGTGCAAGATTTTTTTTTTGTGTTTATGTTTAATTTGCATTTTTAACATGTGTTAATCATAATTTAAATTAAACAAAATTTTTTTAATTACTTCTCTCATCGATTTTAATTGCATTTGGAAACAATAATGCAACAATAAAAGACTATTTTTGGTTATGAAAGGGAATTTAATAGATCAAATTGTTATACATACATATGTATGTAGGTATATATGTCTTCAGGAATTATTAAGAACCATTTTTGTTAAATTTTGACTCTTTCTACTTTTGTCAACCTTTTTGTTACTTCAAAATTTCAAGTGGGCGATGTCCCACGGTCACTTACAAAATAATATTAATCCTATCGCTACATAGTATTCATATATACATTCAAGATTTTTGAACATAAGTCCGATATTTCCGAATATTTAAAAAAAAATGTTTTTTTGTTTGTTTCTGAAATATATTTTGAGACATTTAAAACTTATTTCATTGAATTATCGCCATTCGTGATCGATTGATATCAGTTTAAAAATGAGTCTAAACAGATTTTTGAATTTTCAAAAAAGGACTCCTAGGACCTTAATATTAGTTAGTATCAGTCAATATCGATGTCAATACCAACCTCTTGGTATACTTAAAACATCTATTGATACCCACAGTTGAAACTTGTAGCGAAGGGGTTAAGCATATCTCAGAAACTGTAAGAGCTAGAGTCCTCAAACAACTTTGCCATATATAATACGTGGGGTTAAAATTGGCATCCCAGCTACAATGGGCGTGGCATCTCCCATATAAATAAAATCTTAACTTAGTAAATCAGAAAAAAACGCTAGAGTCCTAATTTTTTCGAATGCTCTTTACTATCAAAATTAATGATTAGGAAAAAATGGGTGGACTAACAATAGAGGGCGTGGCACCTCCCATATGAAGAAAATACTAAAATTCGTTTATATGGGATACTATTGGAGTTAGAATCTTAAAATTTTGCACAAAGACCTTCAACATCCATGTGAATATTTAAAAGGAAAATGTGCGGACTCTCATAAGGGGGGTTTGTGGCCCCATATGAATTATATATAACAATTCGTATGTCTGGAAAACTATTAGATCTAAAATTCTAAAATTTTTCTCGAACATCTTTGACATTGGCGGGCTAGATTTTAGGAGCATGGTATCTCCCAACTGGAATCTTCAAATTTTGTATGAAGAACTTTAACATCTTTTATTAGGGAGGCTTTTCATCGCCCATATGAGTTAAGTACACAAAATGCATATACATATCTGGGAAACTGTAAGAATCCTCAAACTTTTTCACTAAGAATTCCATGTGAAGATTTTGGTAATAAATTGGCGGAATTATGAATTGAATACAAAAATTCCTTTATCTGAGAAACTGTTAGAGCTAGAATGTTCAAAAATCTTAAAGTGGGGTTTTCATTTATATTGATTTTAGGGATACCAAACACACTGGGTATAGCTAGTTACTTATAAGAAGTAAAAATGTATAGTCGGGCATGGTCGACCATATGTCCTACACCAGTGAGTATATCAAAAGGTGGATTATTTTTAATAATAAGGCATTTAAGTTGTTTTTTTACCTTAATTCCGAATTTTTCTAATTATCTTTTGACAAAAAAAGTGATTTGCTGAAAGAGGGATTATATGGGGAAAAAGGGCAAACATGGGACTATCCTTATAAATTTTGCTAGATGGATTTACGTTAACATTGAAGTGTTAATACATGAATTATTGGCCTTCAAGTCATTTTCTGCAGGAGACTTTGTATGGGGGCTAGGGTCAAATGAGACGCTATCATTTCGAAAATCGGTTATTTTTTATTTACATAAAACTAAGTTGTACCGATTTTTGTAGGGATATTACAAAATTCAACATTATAATGAGTCCAAATATCGTATTTGGGGGGTAACAATGATTCCAATGGCAGCCTTAAATAATAACACAACCATAAATTACTTTTTCTATTTAAACGGAAGTTATAAAACAAATTTCCAAATTATTTCTCTAACATCGCTAATTGTTTCTTTTTTAATTATATACACACCCCAGAACACCCATTTAAATTCCAATCACACATACTTTTAATTGCCTAAATATTGGAAAACATGTTGTTGACAAATTCATATTAAAAGTTGTCTTCTTAGGCAATTGCTAAATCCTTGGGGAACGATTAATTTATCGTAAAGTCTTGACAATGTTGAGTCTGCTTATTCATTTGGAAAAAATCTCCAAAAGAAAAACGAAAACAAATTACAAGCCATCATTATCACTTTAGCTAAAGTCACATTATTCATCTGTCAACCTTTTTTGCTCCTTCTAATATTTTCTGCTTTTCTCTCTCCTCTAATAGACTCAAATTTAGTTTAAATCCCTTTTGTAACAGTTCATAGCGTAACGTTTAAACGTAAGAAGAAACAATATTAAGAATGTCAGTGTAACGAATTTTCTTAAATCTAAACTTTCGCCAACCACAGAATTTCCCCCTGTTTTTTGTATATGTATTTTACAATAAATAAACACTTGTCATTGTGTGTCTGAGTGTTTAAGTTTCTAACTTTTTGCCTTATAGTCCTGGATGTGTGTGTGTGTGCAAAAACAAACTTAGAATCTTTATGTTTGTAAATTGTCTCCTGTTGTTGTGATTTATTACTCTTACACTGACACAAATAAATTTTCGCACTCCAGGTGATAAACGTATAAATCAATCCATTAGTTTATTTTGTCTCAATATGGTCTGTCTGTTTGTTTGTTCTTCTACTGGCTCTATTTCTCTTCTCTAATGTTACTTGGCAACAGCACACTTCCATTACTTCATCTATATAAATCCTCTGCAGCATTTAGTGAGTTCTTTGGGGTCAGTTTTTGTTATTTGACAGCTACAATTTGTATTGACTTTCAAATGCCAACAAATAGATAGACAAACAAACAACAGTAGAACGTGCTTTTTGTTTAATGTGGGTTTGTTGGTTGCTGTTGGTGTCCTTTATGTCTTCCCTGTTTTGTTATTGCTACACCCTGTTGTGGTGTGTCTTTGTTTGAGATTTGTATTAGAAGCGTAGAGTTGGAGTGTTAGACGCAATTTGTATTTAATTTTTGACTGACATTAAATTATTGCTTAACAACAATATATTCCCTTATATTTTGTGCAGTTGAATCCTAGGTTTTCTCTTAAGAGGACAAGCGATGTGAAACAGGATAATCGAAATTAGAATATCAATTAGGAAATACCAATCGGAATTTAACAACCTTATTTAAGATAAATCCATGATATTAAACTGTTTGACCTTTGACACCGCATGTGAATTGGTGGGTTTTGAAAAATACGCAACACTAAGAAATGACAAATATTTCAATAGTCTTACAAATTTAACAAACTGAAAAGATATTTGTAGATCTACAACAACGGTTGGATTTTGTTTCTAATTTTGCAATATATTAGGTGAGGAATGAAAAATATCATCTTTGCTTCACAGCCCAGCCAAAATGACTTGTTAATGACTTGCACTTACCCAACAACATACTTTTCAATGACAACTACATACCGTCTGTATTACTTAGAATAAGTAACTCCTAATTAGCAAGCGATCGTGGTAAGTACTTCTTTAACTCACTATTTAAATGATGACTTAAAATGTTATTGTGTAAGTAAATTTTAGAAAGCAAGTTTTTGCTGGGAATATACAAATAAATTCGCAATTCTTTCACTATGCCTTTTATCATATCCATAACGAGGACCACATATGCTCTTGGTGCTATTCAGCACATCCCACCACTACACATCCTCGTTTACGAGAAATAACCAACTGATCAAGTATGGTTTACAGGTGGGTCCAAACAGATAAATGGCAATACTGGAACGGGAATCTATGGACATCCATATTGTTAATTACTCTGGGTAATTACACTCTTCCAGGCAGAAGTCTACGCAATTATCATTCCCATTAGAGAACGTTTGAGAAAAAACTAAGTGCATTAAAGATATTTGTGATGTCAAAGGCTTTACTATCATATGAAATCAGGTCAGATTTTGAAATCTCTAAAAGAACAGGTCAGGTTTTGATATCTCTAAATGAACTGGCTACACAGAGGGAAAAATAAATATGCACGGCTGGTACCAAATTGACACCAAACTGTTTATAAGTTTTCAAACAATTCGTTGTCAAAGTATATACATACGTACGACAACACTATGTAATATTGACAACATTGCAACAATTCGTTGTCGAAATCTAAATTTTATACACATCCGTTGTCTAAATGTTAACGAACGTTGTAAGCTCACTATTGACAAACAATCCGTTGCCAATAGTGAGCTTACCACGTTTGTTAACATTTAGACTATGGATGTGTATAAAATTTAGATTTCGACAACGAATTGTTGCAATGTTGACAACGTTAGTTTGTCAACATTACATAGTGATGTCGTACGTATGTATATACTTTGACAACGGATGTTATTGAAAAATTATAAACTCTTTGGTGTCAATTTGGTACCAGGAGTGTATATTTTCCTCTGTGTAGACATAAAAATAAACTCACACTATTTTTGGTACCCGGTCATGATGGTCACTCTGGCAATGAAAGACCAGATTGTCTGGCAAAAAAGGGCACTCATTTATTTGACCAGAACCATTCTTTGATGTCCATAAAGGATAGATAAGGAAAAAATGCGATTCTTGTGTTGAATCTGAATTTCTCCAACACTTTGAGTGTTTATTAGGAGTAAGACACGCAAAAAGCGTGACCATATTAAAAGATAAATCCCAAAAGTAATTGCCGCTTTACAGAGTGGTCTAAGATTACTAACGGGTTTTCATACTGACACTGTGGACTTAGATACCACCAACTCATTCTTGGCAACAATGGGACGAGGTTATGCAGATTCTGTCAACTGCAGGATAAAACCTTCGATTATGTGCTTCTTGACTGTCAGACACTATGTCCTTTCAGGGCTGCACAAAATATGTTAACTAAGGTGGTAGGGCTTTGTGCCCTCATTAATCAATCAATGTCTATTATCGTACAGAATTCACGCTTAAAGAACGTTTGCAAATTATTAGATTTTATTATCATGATTATTGTGAAGGATGGATGATTTTTCAGTTATAGATGGTTTAATGTAAAATAAACTATAAATATCTTTATGAATACGGCAGTTTAGTCTTTTACTTAAAGACCATATTAAATCGCTAACATATGCCAAAAGGCTAACAATATTAGAAGATTTACAGGTCTACACTGAACTCAAAATTCATAGTATTCTGTTGATCTGAGAGCTTGATTTAAAGAATATATGGTTCGACGTATTCACTCATACTTACGCGGCATACATTTGAACGATGTCGTATTTCAGTTTCTACGTTTTTCAATTTACCATCGTTTTTGGGAGCAGAGAAGGCTCAACAGAGGCGAATGAACTATGGAACTACACTTTTCCCATATTGGTTCAATAACTGCATTGTCTGGTATACAGCACAGAGTGAATTCTTACTTAAAAAGTTTTTAGAGAATTTAGAGAATGTACTTCCAATCTTGGTGCGACATGGATTAATATTATTCTTTCAGACCAATACCTAAGAAAAAGTTACATTTACTAACTAACTAACTCTACAAATTACTTTCAGTTCCACTGTGCTACATTTTTTATGCATTTAAGGAACAACCTTTGTCTTTAGTCCTCTAAAGAAGAAATATTCATTAAAAATTATGATTGTAACAAAAAAAGTTCATTAAACTCATATTTTTTGTAATAAAAATAAAATGTGTGAAATAATAAATATTTGAAACGGATCAACAAATAAACGCCTACACTTTACGAAGCTAAATAAAATACATTAACTTAATATTCCTTTCATCAAAATTTCATAATATTCTTAAAGATAAAGAAAAAGTATGTATATTCCCAGCATTTAAAATGCTAACAGAAACCCCAAAAACATTTTAACACAATTATAAATCTTCTTAAAAATGCCAAGTCACACACATTAATAAACGATAAAGAAAAATATCCTTAAAATTTAGCTAATTGAGCCACGGTTTATTGATTAAATTAACTAAAATTTTATTTTTTTTCACTCACTGATTCAGAAAATTAACAAAATTTAATCCCAAAGATTTCTCAAGATAGGTATTAGAATAACTAAAAAATACAACATTTTTCCATACAACAAAATCTTTAGGCACCTGTATCAGCGGTAAAACTTCAAAAAGATTTAAAGAACATTTTGATTGCATCTCGTTTACGATTCTCTACGCTACTCACAACTAAATACAGGAAAAAAGTTAAATATGCAACATAAAGAAAAGCCGAGAGTAGAAGAAGGTCACACACACTGAAGAAATACTTTGAGATCGAGAGAATTAATTGTAGAGAGGTTGCCTTAAATGTTAAAACCAATCTTGGCACTTTCATTTATACACCACCACCACTGTGCAGATCGTATCTTGTGAAATCATTTAAGCCAACTATTCCTAAACACAACAGGAGTAGCCTAAAGCAAAAAAAAGGACTAAACAGTTTATAAATGTTGTAAAACTCCCTTCACACCTACTCTCTTCTTTACACAGAGAAACATTAACTCCTAACACTCTTAGTAGAATCTAGAAATTTGTAAAAATTTGTTTATAACAGCAGGTAAAAGAGAAGAACGAATGAAATGCGAATCGAGTTTTACAACAATGACCTTCGCAGGATCTTAACAATGTGTGGCGAATCTATGAAAGTAACCTTTTGTAGCAAACAGTGTCAATTATCACACCATGCTCTTTCTTTTTCTCTCTCTCTCTCTCTCTCCTAAAACCTCTGGTTGTGCTAGTAACAAAACTTAATTAGTTTTTAAAGTGTGATTTTTCTAACCATCAAAAACAATTGAAAACCATAGGATCCTCTAGAGCTCATTACATTCTCCTACTAGGTATTCTCTTGTATACAATAAACCTGTGCCAATTTGTTTTCCTTTACGATTCCTTTGTTTTCGTAATTGTTACGAACTGTTTTCAATCTGCTTACGGAAAACTATAAAGGAGTTTTATAAAGCACAAAAAGGATTTATTTGGATTTTTACAAGCCCTAATTGGTTTTACAAAATCTTTTCTTTATTTCGAGTCCGTTCATCCATCCCTCCATCCATCCGTCCGTCTGTCTGTCGGTGTTTCATCCATTTACTAGAGAAAACTAGACTAATTGTCTCGCTTGCTTAATGATTTTAGTTTTAGTTCTTTGTCTTTTTCTGTTTTAAAGTAAAATTAAATCTAAATTAAATTAAAAAGTAATTTTTTATTCTTTCAAGATTAATTGTTGCATGAATGATGCCATTGTTCCCACAAACAAAACAAATTTAATTCACTGTTACAACATATTTGTTGCTTTTCAAATTACAATGACTTGATTTGTGCGTGATGATTGGTGGTCATTTTTATTCAGTGAGTGAATGACTGACTTTGTATTAGAAAACAGCGTTGGTGTTCCAATTTTATCATTTCTTTTGGCTTCATTGGAGCCGCTTTTAATTTGGTATTTAATTTACTTTTTGTGTAATTTTTCATATACTGCCTTTGTATACGTTGTAATAGGTTTCTGCTTTAATGTGCTGATGTGTGATCTCTATAGATATTTAATTTATAATATAAAGTGTTGATGGAAATGATAATTTCGTTATCTTAGATTTCAAAATATATAATTTGGACTAACATATAGCTCCAAGTTTAATAATTCAACACTTTGTCTAACATTTCTTAAATAATTTTAAACTTTAATCTAAACTTATGACCTCTTAAAAGTTCTAAAATTTTTATGGTAAAAACACTTTAAAATAATGCCAAACTCTTTCACAGTTATTCAAAATAATAACCATAAACAAAATTAGTACAACATTAAAATGGCAAACATCACATAAAGAATTTTTCTTTATTAATGTTGCAAGACCAAAACGGAAACTAAAACTTAAAACTAGGTGGCAACATAAACATTATTAAACAAAAACACACACACACAAGAGAATATTATTTTAAACAACAAGCAAACAGATTAGAAAGAAGTAACAGACAACAACAATAACACACAGTTAAGTACTTCAGATGCGCTTTAACCAATCACGCAATTGCGCTAAACTTCAAAGTCTTAATGAGATCCGGGCAAGACAACACAAGCTCTGAACAAAATCATATAACAACAAGAAACAGACAGATACAAACATACACATACATACATTCATAAATATCGTAAGCAATTCTAGTGGTCAGTCAGTCAGTCAGTCAATTGAAGAGGAATTAAGACAAACAATAACAAATGTTAACTTAACAACACTCTAACATGGTTGCCAGGCCAGCAGACACTCTTAAACTTGATAAATGACCAAAAAAAAAACATACAAAAAGGCAACAACTACAACAACAAACAATATAACAAGGAATATGTTAAAGGCCCCAAATTAGGCAGGCCGTTAGAAAAGTTTCTTTAAAGTTGAAAATTAAAAAAAAAAAAAACTTCGAATAATTTTGCCATAGAAATGTCAATAAATTCCAGAAATTTATTAAATACCTACGCTTCAAAGAAGTTATTATTACTGTACAACAACCCGGCCCAATATCCCAATTAAAAAAGTAACCATCATACCAAATTAAGAGATCTTAGATTAGTCGTAGAAGTACAATTGCATTCAAACAACATTAGGATTTAACAAATGCATTCATATGTATTAAGTAAATTGGTTCCAGTTGCAGCTTAATCTATTGGTGATTGCCGTAGTCTGAAACTTAGATGTTGGACTGCTTGATCGTTTAGGGATATGACAATTAAAGGACCTTATTAACGGTCAATCGTTACAAGTCTATTGAAAAAAAAATCTGCTAAGTAAAGAAAACAGTGATTTCGGAATAACCTGAATGAGAATTATCATTCACAAAGAATCGAAAAGTTCAAGAAGACTTTAAGTTAAAGTTATTTAAATGTTACATCAATCAGGTGGAAATCGAACCCAAGACCTCCAGTTTAACAGACTAAAACACCAACCTTGCGGTGGCCACACCATTTCCAAAGTACATTTTTCAACTTCTTCACGATGATTTATGCGAGTTTACTGATCATAAATGTCAAAAAGTGAGCACAGTATGTATGCTATGTACTTTATCTACAACTCTTGTACGAATCGACAGATATAAACCCAATACTTTTTAAAACGTAGAAGCTGAACTCAGTTTTTCATGTGAAGCTCTCAAAGTTTAAAATTTTTCTATATCTGTAATGTATGCTATTATACCCACCATCAAAACAAATGGGGATATATAGACTTTGTCATTTCATTTGTATTACATCGAAATATTGGTCTTAGGCTCACAAAACTATATATAAGACGATCTAGCAATGTCCGTCCGTCTTTCTGTTGAAATCACTAAGGGTACCACACGGGTGGACTTGGACAGTTAAATTTTTGTATAAATATTATCTAATGATAAGGTTTGTTTGGTATTGAAAATGAGCAATATCGAACCATAATTTCGCTCAGCCCCCATAGAAGTGGCCTCGTGATAAAATGTTGCTAAATTTAGTTAAATGCAACCAAAAATTATATTGTAATCTATGGTGGATATCGGACCATAATTGACACTCCCTCCCATATAAGGTCCCATTCATAAAATCTCTTTAAAGCTCATAACTGGCATACAAATATAGCGCGGAAATTCGATATATAACAACAAAAATCTGTCTACTAAATTTTATGAGGATTGGTCCATAATTGACCTTATCTTTCATATAAGACCGCTTTCAAAAAATAACTTTAACGAGACTTAAAATACCCCCACAGTTATGAAATTAGACATAAATAAGTTTCATAGAAACCATGATATCTCTACAAAATTTTATGAAGATCGGTCCATAATCCCCCTAACCCACCATATAAGGCCCTCCTCATAGAATTACTTTAACGTTTATAACTGTCTTAATAATAGCACTATAGCGACGAAGCAACGCAAAAAGCACTATATTAGCTTTTACGAGTATCGTTCCATAATTGATCCTACCTTCGAAATAAAGTCCACTTCCAAGCCTCCATTAAACTCCTAAGATCTAAGTCCATATATAGATCCACCTACCGTAATTTACAGCATACGCTTTGATGTTGTGTATATACAGTTTGGCTTATAACTTCTCAACGGCGGATCTAAATCAAATAAGGACAAGAATATAGATATAGAAAGCTTTTAATATATCCTGTCCACTACCTCAGAAAATACTTTTTCAATTGTCCTCGTACCACAACAACTAAACAACAGCATATGGCCAAGGAGAAGCAAGCGATGCTGCTGATACTGTTACTGCCACAGTTAAAAATCAACAACAACAAAAGAAGCAGAAAGCTTAATCACATCACACATCAGCTACAACTGCTTCAACTTCAGTCAGCGTCAGCCTCAGCCATTGGCTAAATCGATGTGGATGTGTGATGATGATGATGCTGGTGCTGCTGTTGTTGTATATATTGGACTTGGTTTCATTTGATGCCAACGTAGGCCATTAATGGACGGCAAACATCAAACGGCATAACTTACAGTAAAAAGAATCCAAGTCATTGTCTTCAACGACGAGGTAGGTCGCCAAAAAAAGAGCTGAAACTGAAAAAAAATTAAACATCAAGAACTAACACACTAACTAACGTGAAGCCAATGTCTTTTAGAAACCAAAGATTTTATGAAAATAAAAAAAAAACTTAACGAAAATGAAGAATAATAATGAAAAGTATATAAGATGAATATAAAGGCAACAAATAAATGAAAATTATATGCTCAACGTAATGAGAATGAAAAAGAAAAGAAGCTTTTTTTTACTGAAGAGATCTTAATTTGAATTTGTTTTCATTTATTTTATTTGTACACTTACAGAAAAAAGGAATAATTTGTAATTTTAGTTTTATTTTAAGGGTGGTTTGAAAAATTTTAAAAAGTAAAAAATTCCTAGGAATTAATAAAATTTAAAATTCCGGAATTTCTTTTCAAACAATTTGAGATACATATTTACACTGTAATTTTTTTCTCAGTGCATTATTTATATAAAAAAATGTATTGTACTGTAATTTGAATTTGTCTGTCTGTTGAATTTAGAAAACGGATATTGTCGTTAGTTTGCAAAATAAGTTCCCATGTTAATTTTTCCCGCCTCTCTTTAATGCTAAATATGTACCATAATATTTGATTTGATTTTCTACTGTATTTCTCCTCATTAGCTTTATGAATTCCCTGTCTCATCTGTAGAGGAATGTATGAGCGCCAACGGAAGTGTCAAATGAGTGGCGTTAAAAAAAACAAAAAACAGCCGCTTTTTTTGAGTAATTTTAATGACAATACTGGAAAAAAATAACCATAATCATACAAAAAAAGTTTTCTTTTTTTGACAAAGATATTGATGTGAATGGCAGAAGAAGAACGGCAAAGAGAACAATATCTACAAGCTTGATGTCATAAAAATGACATGCAAAATATGTCAAATTAATGTCAACGTTATTGTGGGGCTCTTAATACATACACTACAGCTATTATAGGAGTATAATGTCGTATGATGATCAGAAGGTGGTCTAAATTTCTTTAATTTAGAGCTTTTTTCGGATAAATTTCCTTCTTTTCAAACGAAAGTTTTTTATGAAACTTTCATACAGAGTATTTGCTCTCACAATTATGTATGTTCTTTTGTTTTTGTAAAGGTGATGGTAAACCGAAAATAGAATTAAAAATAGTTCTTTTTGAAATCTAGAAAACTTTTTCAAAAAATTGTATTTTTTTAATAAGTTTGTGTATAAAGTGCTTTTAAGTCGTCTTTACCGATTTCCAAGTTTTTTAAATACTTTTTTTTTGTTATGCGACACATCATTAGCATGTCGCTTCTTAAAAAACATTAAAAACACCCAAAAATTAATTTGTTGATTTTTCTTTGTTTGTTCTGTAATTTGTTTAAGGCGCAGTTGGCAAATCTCATGACGAAAACGACATCGACATACTTGATTCAGTTTAACGCCCCGTTGAAAAATTAAAATACATTTTTTTTGCTAGTTAATGGAAAACGTAATCGTATAAAAATAGTAGCTGGGGAATATTGCAGTGATCGAAGTGCTTGAAGTTCGAATTGAAGAGTTATCGAGAAATTTATTGAAAAATTTGATCAATATGTCAAACATGTGGATGTATAGAAGTGAGTGAGACCATTAATTTTTAACCGTATTTAGAAGAGATGTTTCAAATGCACAACAATTTTGATCATGACTAGGAATAGGATTGTAAAACAATTGGCAAGTGGTCGATCAAATTCAAAACAAAAAAGAGCATAAATAAATAGGAGAGAGGAGTGAAACAGATCAATTCCCAAGGGTTTTTAACATAGAAATTTTACCGAATCGATTCCATACAGAAAGCATTATTAGAGAATATTAGTATCCCTATAAAACCCAGTCGAAGAAATGACTTATTCCCCTGATAAAAACTAGTATCGCAATTTGCCCGCTTCTTCTAGGACAATGTCAAATCTTCGCATATCCAGTATTTTATGGTCCCACTTAAGATCCCAGTCAGCATCCATAGACTGTGCATTTCCACAATCTACAACCAGTCACGAATGTGCCATATGACATGCCAATCGACATACATAAATTGTCATGATCCTAGAACCGATTCCGTTTCAGTTTCTTTCCAGATCGCTAGGATTTTTGGTTGATAGACACCATATTCGTGAAATCGGCAAAACTACAACGATGAATTCGAGCTAAAACTTACATTGAAAAGTATAATGAGTTTTCCACCAATTTTTCCCCAGTAGTTCGGTCGGACAGTCTGAATTACCTATTTAATCTACCACTTAGAGTTACCCCTAGTCACCGACTGCCCCAATGACTAGCTATTTTAACATGTGCTTGTCTTACGAGAAAGTCAATATTAAATCCAGCTTAGATCCAGATATCTCACCAAGGTTAGATATGAAGTAGGTAACTTCCAAGAAAACGGTTTCTTTTAACGGATAGAGCAGGGCATTCGCAGAGAAGATGTAAGACCCTTTCTTCCTTTTCCTTGTCTTTGCAACTGCGACAGAGTTCATTGAAGGGAAACCCAAGCCGACTTGCATGTCTGCCTGGTGTCTAGTGTCCTATTATTACTGCTATCAGTCTCGATATATCCCGTCTGCTATGGTTTATAAGGAGTCTTGCGCGTTTCTCATTAGTGGAGGGCCACAATATTTCGGCCCCTTTACATGTGTCTAGGTTATTCCACCTATTTTCAACCTTTTGAAGATAGAATCTGAGAATACAACTCTTGATAAAACCTAACGGGGTTGCTATTGGAACGGCATTGGAGATATCAAAAGCAGATCCCGTTCTGGCAAGCTTATCTGCCTGTTCATTTCCATAATAGTCCCTATGTGCAGGGACCCAAACAAGAGTAATATCAGACAGGCGACCCAGCCTTGACAGATTTTTTTTTGCATTATAGGGAAGTGGAGGTATATGAATTTATTGAGAGAAGTGGCGCTTGACTATCGACAAAAATTCCTATGTTGTCGCGAATATTACAAGCTAATATTATCGCGAATATTTTAGCCTGAAAGACACTACCGTTGCTGTGAAGACGTTGAGATATACTTACCCCGGCTTCCTTAAAGAAGACACCATTTTAGAACCATCTGTAAAGATTGTGGTGGCATATTCGCTCGGTAGGTTACCCCAAAAAGAGTACATCCTTGACGAAAGACCAATTAGAACTAACCAGGTAGTTAGACGTTAGTTCAAATCAATGTCCTTTTCGGATGCATTGACTATTTGTCGAACTTGTGGGTCATTAGCATTTGAACTCATTACTGTAACAAGGTGATGGCATTGGAGGAAAGCACTTACCACGCTCGCTTACAGATAACTACTTAAATAAGTACTTACAAATAGGGAGTTAAAAAGTTGTTTTGTTTAAAAAACAAACAAATTTGAATGAATAAGAACCTGGACTTCTTGTTCGTTACTCGTTACTTTCCTACTCACAACAGCACTGTTTAGTTATTTTATTGTGTATGATTATAAGTAAGTCATTATAAGAGTACTTAAAAGTAATGCCGACGGTATTTAGTAGTATTTGAAACGTAAGTAGTTATGTAAGTACAACTCATTACAGAGTTTTTGCTGGGATAGAGTTCAAATGCCACACAATCAGCAAAAATTACAACATAGTTCATGGTCCTCGAAAATTCTTGATTTTCATTATTAATAGAATGGACAATAAATACTACTACATCAGCCTTCGCTTAATTTTTAATTTGACTAAATATTACAGGAAATAATATGATCCTACATCCTTGGTATAAAAGGAGACTGACTAACATAAAGAGGTATTTAATTTTATTGAAAAAACTTCAAAATTTCTCATAGATTTAATAAATTTTGTTGTTTTTTCTTTTATTTTATATTTATGAAAAAATACTAAACGGAAGTTATTTTCATCAATTGAAAACGATTAAATACTAAAATTTCCCATACACACCAGTACCATGACAACATTACCACCTAAGAAGTTGTCAGTCGATCGGTAATTTTGTTTTGCTGCACAATTTTTTTTATTCTTTTGACTGACAATGACTAAGAGTAATAAGAACGCCTACAAGCAATTACGAGGATATTAAAACAAAAACACAATCATTAAATCACACTTGTCCATATTTTTGTATCTAAAAGATTTTTGTTAGTTTTTTGAGATCTGGCCAACGACAAGTGTGTAATGATTTGTGCATGAAGTACCTCCTATTTTAAGCAGCTAATATTTCAGCTTAAAATAACAAATAAAGTAATCAACAGCAACCATGCAACATCAACCCACACTGCAACACAAAACTAAGGCCGAAAAAAAACAATAATATTTGTGTGAGTGTATGAAAAAGAAGCCTTTGTCCATCAGCACTATAGAAAACAAAACAAATATCTGATATGGAAATACAGAAAAACAAATAACAAATAACAACAACATACAACGCTTATACGGAGTATCTTAAGAGTTCAATATACATAATTTAAAAAGAACAATTTTTATTCCCATCACATAAGCTAAACTGAAAATGGAAATAAAAGAACCTCAAGTAAATCTAACAAATCTTCTGACATTTATTGACGTCAAAATTAAAACAACACACATCAATAACAAATCTAGAGTGTTATAAAAAACGTAAGTATTGTACCATTTTTAAAACATCTCAAAATACACCGACACGTATGGTTGCACGGATGAATGGATGGATGGATGCTCGTATTTACTTGTCAAAATTCTGTGTGAATATTGAACACAAATAAATACAACCTTTCCATTTTAAAACAATATCCATCATATTTCTTGCATTACTTGAAGAGAGGGCGTACGTAAAAGAAAACGTTAAAGTCGTAAATTTTTTTCCCCTGAAAAGTTTGAATTGATTTAATTGTGGCAAGTATTTTTATACGATTTATGTATATGGTTCGATTATTTGTTTTTAATATAAAATTTCTTTGTTTCTGTTTACCGGCCATAAAATCTTTTTTTTTCTCAAATAAACAGTAGCTAGTTAAAAGCCAAAACAGAAAATTTATATTTTATTATGAAAAGTATCTGTTAATGCGGTTACTTTAATGTGGCATTTTAATGTTTATACTTTAACAAACAACCAAATTTCTTTGGAATATTAGCGGCTACAAAATGTTTGATCGCCTGCCATTTAATGGGAAAAATTTCGGTTATAAATCCCCCATCAAATACTCTCTTGCCTACACATGTTGATCACTGCTAAATGAAGTAGTGAATAGAGAAGTTTTATGATCGTATTTTGATGATGATACTGCTGCTGCTGGTGGTGATGGTAGCATTACTACTGTTATAAAATCGAATTTCACATGTTTAAAAACAAATAAATATTTTGACGTTTAAACGTTTCGATTGCTTCTTTCCCACAACAATTCTTGAAACCGATATGTATTTTTATGTTATAATTAAAGAAGGCAACACAAAGTTTTTCCTATTTTATAAAAAATTTTCCATAAATTTTTTTATAAAGAATTTTAAATTTCTCTTTTTTACAAAAAATTAAAAAAAAAATCAATTTTTATAGATTTTTTTCCAAAATTCTCTTTCTATAATTTGTTTATACTTTTTCTTTTATTGAAAATTATCGATTTGTCTCTCTATAAAAAATTTTCTAATTGCCTCTTTTTTAAAGAAAATTGTCTCTTTTTGTGGAAAAAATATTCAAAAATTTCTCCCTTTTCTAGAAAATGTTTGCAATTTTAAATATTTTATAGAAATTTTCTCACTTTTATAGAAAATTTTAGCAACACTCTCTCTTTTATATCATATTTTCGCAATTATCTCACTTTTATAAAAATGTTATCATTTTTAAAGAAATTTTTTGAAATTTCCTTTCTTTAATAGAAAATTTCCGCAACACTCTCTCTTTTATAGAATATTTTCCCAATTTCTTTTTATAGACAATTTTGATTAAAATTGTTTTTTTACAAAATTTTCGATCAATTTTCTTCTTTTAAGAAAAATTTTCTATAAGTTTTTTCTTTTATGGAAAATTTTCGATCAATTTTCTTCTTTATGGAAAATTTTCGATAAATTCTGTATTGGTATAGAGGAAATAGTTAATTTTTTCGGTTTTGATTATTATCTTATTTTTAGAAAAGTTAAATCTATTTTATTTTAATTTTCTATTTTCAAATAAAATTTTCGAAATTTTCTATTTTTATAGATAACACAGGCCGACAAAATTTGAAAAAATGCAAAACCCTGAGACCAACTTTCTAAAGAATTGAGCTTATACACTCCAATTTTTAAAATTTTTTCTACGAAAATACCCTTTGAATTGTTTAAAAATCCATTGTAGTTGCTGGGATATCATACTTTGAAGTTCAAGTTGATGTTAAGTTGAATTAGAAAGTAATTTTGAGTGAATTAGAATACTCGCAGATAGGTGTGGTTCCAATATTTTTGTTCGTTATTAACAATAATAACGAAGTATAAGATCCCCCACATTATAGTAGTTTAGAGTATAAATACTATGAATATACCGAAAACCATGAGTTTTCAAGCTTTTGGTGAAGATATCTCGAAAAAGAAGGAAGATACATATGTCAGATGTTAAGCCTTTATTTTCAAGTTGATAATATTGAATGGACTTTCATTCAGATGGCATACAACATTTTATAGATAAAGTTGTCTTGGGGCTGTTATAACGTCTCAAAAAGGGCAAAAAATTAAAAATTTTCGGACACGATATCTTAAATCCCAGATGTGATGGTGATTAGATTCGGATTCAGCGCGGCTCAATCCTTTAGAAAAGTATACTTTGGTCAATGGATTAAAAATTTGTCGGCCTATTATGTTATCATATATATTTTATTTTCGAAATTTTCTCTTTTCATAGAACATTTTGAAATATATGTTTTCTTTTTATAGAAAATTTTCGCTAAAATAGATATTTTTATAAAAAAATTGTATTAATTTTCTCTTTTTTGGGGAAAATTTTCCATAAATTCATGTTTTAGAGACAATTTTTGATGAATTTTGTCTTTCTATAGAAATTGTCGATAAATTATCATTTATTTAAGAAAATTTTCAAAAATGTCCCTTTTAGTGAATTTGTAGAAAATTTTGAATTTTAAAGAATTTCACTTCTTTAAAAAACATAATTTTCTCTTAAAGATTTTTCAACAAATATTCTTTTTTATCAATTATTTTTAAATTTTTATAAAATAAACCAACCACAACCATTAAATTAAGCAAACTAAAGTCTAGATACATATGTATAAGAAATACACACACATATGTACATTTAATCATTAAAAATTATGGGCCATGGAATTTTAGCAATTAGCACAACATTGTATCTGGAGATGTAAGTACAACACACACACACACATACTCACACATGATTTTAATATAAATTTGTTTAATATTTATAATTATAATAAAATTAAAAATAATGAAAATAATTATGGTGGTTGCAGGCACATTAAACTCTAATGTGAAGACACCTAACAAAAAGAAACCAAACCAAAAAAAGATACATAATTTATAAAAAGAAACGGCAGGTGTAATTGAATACTAGATAGAAAAGACGAAAGGGGTTAAAATGTTACAAGACAGTGCATGAATTTAAGTGAATAAAAAACTTACGAGAAAAAGTTATGAAAACCCTTTAAGATAATTAATTTTGAAATATTATTCAGACATGAATTTGATAAACATCTACATGGACTTTAAACAGTAATCAGTCAATAATCAGGTGCTGAAGGCAAATATGTTAAATGATTAAAAAAGCATATTTCCTTTAAATGGAGGATAAAGATTACTTATCATTGATATAAATTCTTTGCTTTAACGCTTTTTGGGGGGAAACAGCTATAAAAGAGTATACCCAGAGGAAAAAAAATATACACGCCTGGTACCAAATTGACACCAAATTTTTCACTAACATCCACTGTCAAGTATACATACAACAACAACATGTAATGTAGACCACGCAACATTGTCAACATTGCAACAATTCGTTGTCGCAATCTAAACTTTATGCACATCCGTTGTCTAATTGTTAACGAACGTGGTAAGCTCTAAATGCGTTGTAAATAGTGAGCTAACCATGTTCGTTAACATTTAGACAACGGATGTGCATAAAGTTTAGATTGAGACAGCGAATTGTTGCAATGTTAACAAAGTTGCGTGGTCTAAATTACATGTTGTTGTTGTATGTATGTATATACTTGACAATGGATGTTATTGAAAAATTTGGTGTCAATTTGGTACCAGGCGTGTATATTTTTGTTTCCTCTGTGTAAACATTTCAAAAAATTTACTTGCGATTTTGTTCACGTAAATACTTAACATTTCTGTAACAAATTGAATCTCTTGTGACACTCACTGTAACTGTAAACGCTCCCACTAATATTCAGTCTGATTGTCACTACAATAATTCATTAACGACAACTAAATTATTCAAACAGAAGCTTTAGTTTAACAATCATTAAAGATTCATCTTCCAATAAAAACCAAATGATCAACACAAAAACAACTAAATAGATTCCATGAATCAAATAGCAGGGCAAGAAGAGTTTAACTTCTTGCCCCTCAGTGTGCTGTAGGTAATGAAATGATATCTAAAGAGGAAAACGAATACATCAGGCAGTTAGACAGACAAACAGCATCAATAAAACAAAATGTAGATAGAGATAAATCGTAAAAACAAATTAAATTAATTATATTATATTTAGTTAAACTTAACAAACGGGGAGATTTGTTTTTATTATAGATTTGTAGCGTTCATTTAAATACAGTAGCCAAGTGAGTGAGTAAATGAATGAATAGATTTGTGGCCATAAATGTGGTGGAAGCTGCTGCTGCTATTAGCGCGCTATTTGATCATTACAACTGCTACGCTGCTCACTGTCTACCTGAGATGACTTAATTGTTATTAATTAGAAAAACCCCATAAAATGTCTTAATTAACGTTTAAATTTATTTAAAACACTAAATCATTGAACGACGATTCTGTTTTTTTATTGATTTTTACATAATTTTGCATTTTATTTTCATTTTTATTGCCACAAAATTAAAATCAAAGCAAAAACACCATTAAAATGTTTAAAACGAAAGCTATAGCAGCTGTTGTTGTTTGTATGAAAGAGTATGTAAAATATTTAAATAGTGCGGGGGGTTTCCGTTGGACATTTTGAAAAATTACCAGGCAATGAATTTTAATTTAATTAAATTCGAGACAATATTTCAAAATAAAGTTTATAAGAAAATCAAAAGAAAAAAAAAACATAAATAAATACTAATATATAAATCTAAAAAAGGTAAGAGTCGGGGGCTTAATAAAATACCACCCTGAAATTCAAAGTGTAATATTATGAACAGCACAGCGAGTGGTCGTTAGTTTAAATTTTACATTTTTTGTGTTGAATATTTTTGTTGCTTTTTTATTTAAAAGCGAAATAAATATTAAAACAAAATATACTTATTAACCCACTCGTATTGACCGACAACAGCAAACCGCCTAATAAATTTAATTAATTATTATTTGCTGTTTAAAGAAATTATACACAGATTGATCTCAATGAATTTGTTGGTTGATTTTATTTAATTGTGAAAGTGTGTTGGCTGTTTTTTTTTAATGTATATTATTTATACTAATGTAATGATTTTATATGTATGTATTTGTTTCTTAGAAATATATAGAAGAAAATAAGTTTGAAGAAAAAAGTTCATTCAAATTTTATATAAAATTAGCTTAAAAAGATTTCATAATTTCTATAGAAATATCACACACAAAACATTTAGTTAACAACCGCAATTATAAGATTTTATTTTAAATCGAAAAAAATATGTGCAGATTAATAGTGAACAACTCGTTTTTAAAATAGATAAAGGAATGTTGTTCAAAAATTAATTTTATAGAAAATTTCTTTTTTTAAAAAATATTTTCTATTCAATAGAACATTTTTGAATCTTCCTCTTTTTTAAGAAAATTTTCGAATTGTTTTTACATTTTGATCTTTTCTCTTTTTATAGAAAATTTTGGAAAATTTTTTCTTGTTTTTAAATTTCAAAACTTTTAAATTTTCGATTTTTTTTAAATGTTTTTAATTTTTTTTTTAAATTTTCTTTTAATAGGAAATTTGCAAAATTTTCTCCTTTTATGGAAAATTTTACAAATTTTTCTTTTTTATAAAATTTGCAAAATTTTCTTTCTCCTTTCATCGAAAATTTTCCAAAATATTCTTTCTTTATACAAAATTTTCCAATTTTTTTATAAAAATTTTTAGAAAACTTTTTCTTTTTATAAACAAATTTCCAAAATTTTCTCTTTTTAAAACGAATTTTCTAAATTTTTTTTTTTATATTTCAATTTTCAAATTTTTCAAATTTTCTCTTTTTATAAAAATGTTTCTAAATTTTCACTTTTTATAAAAAATGTTCTAAAACTTTCTCTTTTCATTAGAAAATTTTCGAAACTTCCTATCTTTTTTAGCAAATTTTGAAATTTTGTTTTAATTTTCGAAATTTTCTCTTTTATAGAAAATTTGCAAAATTTTAAGAAAATTTTTTATAAAAAGTGAAAATTTGGAAAAATTTTTACAAAAAGAAAAAAAATTCATAAAAAAGAATATTTTGTAAAATTTTTTATAAAAAAGAAAATTTTAGAAAAATTGTTATAAAAAGAGAAAATTTTGGACAATTTTCTCTTTTTATGAAAAATTTTCCAAAATTTATATTTTATAGAAAATTTTCCAAAACTTTCTCTTTTTTTATACAAATTTTCCAAAAATAGGAAATTTTCCAAATCTTCCCATTTTATAGAAAATTTTCCAAAATTTTCTCTTTTTATCGGGAATTTTTCAAAATATTCCCTTTTCATCTAAAAATTTTCGAAATTTTCTCTTTTTATAGAAAAATTTTCTATAAATTTTTTTTTATTAAATTTTCCAAAATTGTCTCTCTTTTTATAGAAAAATTTCCAAGTCTTCCCATTTTATAGAAAATTTTCCAAAATGTTCTCTTTTAATCAGAAATTTTTAAAAATATTCCCTTTTTATCTAAAAATTTTCGATAAAGGCTTATCATAAAGGCTGGAACCAGTTTAACCCTGAAATGTTCCATGTTATTGTAAATGATTTCCTCACGCGATTTCAGCGTGAAATCCGCTGTATTGATTAAACTCACTTATTTGTAAGTATCTAGTATTGTGTTCATATACCCGACCATTTGGTACCCAACACCACATACATTTATATAAGTAAATTTGTCCTCCTTTTAAAAACCACCCTCGTAGAACTACCTAAATGATTTACAAAAATTAAGATAAAAACTACAAACCATGTTAATTGCATTGAAAAGCTGTGCAGATACATACATATGTATTTATGTATGTGTGTAATAAAATTGTTGCTTTTTTCGATTTTATTTTTCTTTCGTTTTCTTAATTTTTCCGCTGAGGTTTAATCATTGATTTAAATTAATGGTCATGTCAGCTAATTAATAAATGCAAACAGCATAAAAATACCGCAAAATAGCAAAAACGAGAAAAACTAAAAAAATTAGCAGCTAAAAACAACACCCAATATCAGACAAACGCCAACTGAATCCCAAACCAAGCGAACGCAACCAAAGCACCAGCACACAGCAGTACATGAGCTAGATACACACAAAACCGTCAGTCGTCAATGTCTGGTAAACACTCATCATTGTTACACCGACACAAACTTTGGTCATTTATTTAACCGCTCACTGTTTGTTCACTGTGTTATTGACGAAAAATATATAAATTCATATGTATATCCCCATCATTATGATCATTTTATTCCTATTCATTATTTTAGCGCATTTAGACCGATTATCGCCGTTTGATTCAATACAACTTTGTTGTTTAATGTGTGTAGGATTGTTGAAAGGAAAACAGAGGAGGTGGTAGCCGCCAGCTAGGCCGTCACTTAATAAAATATTTTGTGTGTGTGTAAAGCAGTGCGACTGGCTACGTCACGTTAAATTTTCCGCAAAAATTAATGCTGCTTTCGCATCGAAAGCAGAACTGAACACAGCAAGCAATTGCTCAGCAGCAATTACAATTTATATGAATATTTTTTCAGCCCGTATTTATTATTTGCTGATTCAATTATAAACATTTTACAACACCGCATTGCTCATGTAGAATTGTAATTGTTGTAATAGGAATAATCATTTTAATTTGTTACACAGTCTACATGTGAACGGAGATTTGTTGTTGCTGCTGTTTGTAATGTGGACTAATGAGAAATTTACAGCACTATTAATTTGCTGAAATTTTGTGTTATAATTTTCAGAGATGCAGTCATTTAATGGACTGTACAATACCAGAATACATACATATATACTGTACTGTATTGTTTGTTGATTTCAAATTATGCGCCATTTATTTGAATTGAAATTATGTGTCGTGCACAGTGGGAAATGATGGAATGAAAGTATTAATTATCTAACTAACTAACTAACTAACTAACTAACTAACTAACTAACTAACTACTAACTAACTAACTACTAACTAACTAACTAACTAACTAACTAACTAACTACTACTAACTAACTAACTAACTAACTAACTAACTAACTAACTAACTAACTAACTAACTACTAACTAACTAACTAACTAACTAACTAACTAACTAACTAACTAACTACTAACTAACTAACTAACTAACTAACTAACTAACTAACTAACTAACTAACTAACTAACTAACTAACTAACTAACTAACTAACTAACTAACTAACTAACTAACTAACTAACTAACTAACTAACTAACTAACTAACTAACTAACTAACTAACTAACTAACTAACTAACTAACTAACTAACTAACTAACTAACTAACTAACTAACTAACTAACTAACTAACTAACTAACTAACTAACTAACTAACTAACTAACTAACTAACTAACTAACTAACTAACTAACTAACTAACTAACTAACTAACTAACTAACTAACTACTAACTAACTAACTAACTAACTAACTAACTAACTAACTAACTAACTAACTAACTAACTAACTAACTAACTAACTAACTAACTAACTAACTAACTAACTAACTAACTAACTAACTAACTAACTAACTAACTAACTAACTAACTAACTAACTAACTAACTAACTAACTAACTAACTAACTAACTAACTAACTAACTACTAACTAACTAACTAACTAACTAACTAACTAACTAACTAACTAACTAACTAACTAACTAACTAACTAACTAACTAACTAACTAACTAACTAACTAACTAACTAACTAACTAACTAACTAACTAACTAACTAACTAACTAACTAACTAACTAACTAACTAACTAACTAACTAACTAACTAACTAACTAACTAACTAACTAACTAACTAACTAACTAACTAACTAACTAACTAACTAACTAACTAACTAACTAACTAACTAACTAACTAACTAACTAACTAACTAACTAACTAACTAACTAACTAACTAACTAACTAACTAACTAACTAACTAACTAACTAACTAACTACTAACTAACTAACTAACTAACTAACTAACTAACTAACTAACTAACTAACTAACTAACTAACTAACTAACTAACTAACTAACTAACTAACTAACTAACTAACTACTAACTAACTAACTAACTAACTAACTAACTAACTAACTAACTAACTAACTAACTAACTAACTAACTAACTAACTAACTAACTAACTAACTAACTAACTAACTAACTAACTAAATCACGTACTAACTAACTAACTAACTAACTCTAAA
Organism: Lucilia sericata; assembly: GCF_015586225.1. NCBI lineage: Eukaryota > Metazoa > Arthropoda > Insecta > Diptera > Calliphoridae > Lucilia > Lucilia sericata. The sequence goes on along the minus strand of NW_023994718.1, from coordinate 69,077 downwards.
TCACGTGAAATTACGTGTTGTTTAAAAAACATAAGTTTTTTCTTTAAAAATCTTAATCAAAATACACCAGTTAATAGAAATAATTGTTTCAACACCAATTTATTTCTTACAACAATAAATCTCAAAATCAATGTTAATTTACATAGAAAAATTCCTAACTTCAAGATAAATTAAAAATCTTCATGCAAGAGTAGAAAGTAATTCTATTAACTTTTGCTGTGACATTTTTTAAACGCCCACTTTTCGTTCCGTTAGTGCAGGTGTCAAACATGAAATATAAACCCTGACTTTTGCACACAACCCTTAATAAATGAGACTAGACCATTTAACAAAATTAACTAATTTTATAAAATTCGTTCAAGTAGAAGGACACTTATAGGCACACAAACGTTTTAAAGTTAACGTTAAAAAAAGGATAAGAAAGTGCGAAAATATTTTATGGCCTATAAAAAAACAACCCTTCTTACTCAAGTTAACCTTTTTTCAAACATTAAAACAAGTGTTTTGGCTTGTTTTTAATTTGATACTACAACATTTTTAAATACAAGTGTCCGCAACTAACAAGATTAAGGCGTTAAAAATATTCTAAATATTTAAATTTTTGTTTTAGCAATTTCCGAAATGTTTTAGTTCGACATATGTTAAAAATCATTTCAAAAACTGTTTCTTTATGTTTCTAAGAACCGCAGAAAAATTTAAGCACCAAAACGAATTATTTGTAATTATTTTGCTATAATAGCGATTCCTTTGTAAACTACACACATTTTGCACAAACTAATTACAATTATATTGTTCTAACAAAAATCAAATGAATTGTGATATTTGATTGTCAGCGTAAAATCGTATACAACAGATGTGTAGTTCTATATCGAACCTACTATGTAGGCCCTTTATACACATAAGTTGTTCTATATTCATCCATTAAATTCCCTTTTTTTCTTTTTTATAACATAAAATGTTTTCTTTTATTTTCGATAAAGTCACCAAGTGTGAAGTGATTATGAGTTTATTACTCATGTTTTCTGGTCGTACTTTTTTTGTTGACATCTGAAACATCATAAAAATCTTGTAGTTTTCAGTTGCAAGCATTTAAAATAATAATTGTGTCTATTATCATCATCATCATCACTCAGTCTACCTTTTAGGGGTGAGAGTTTTATTGTTGTGATTTTATTTTTGACAATGAAAAATTGGTATTTTACAGTCTTCTATGGATTTGTTGTTATTTAGTTTAGTGATGATGAGGATGATGACAACTATTTCCAGTGAAAATACTGTTAAAGAAGGAAAATAAATATATTCATTAAATAATTTATTCTAATAGAGATTTCAAAGTGTAATGAATTCTATAATTTGCTAAGGTAGGCACAACGTTTTGTTGAAGTACTAAATTGTTTACTATAAAAAGTACCTTTTTAAGTGTAGGAAATAGGGTTGATTTGTAATATTTCCAATTTTCACATTTGGTGCTTCAAGTTCTTTATTCATCGTTCATTCATTTATTCATTCTACCTATCTATCTATCTATCTATCTATCTATCTATCTATCTATCTATCTATCTATCTATCTATCTATC